>NW_027621102.1:32500-35517 GCF_964198595.1 Lampetra fluviatilis
TGCGGTGTTTGGCAGAGTTGCGGTGCCCACTCCCCGGTCCTGCCGTAGGAGCGGTCATGGAAGCGAGCGGTGAGGCAGCGCTCAGAGCTCAGAGGCGGCTCCCCCCACAGCGACGCAAAGTCGAAGGAGAAGGGCGGTGAAAGTAACCACACCGTGTCCTGCTGGGGGGGGTGGGTGGGTGAGTTAGTGGGTGAGTTAGTGGGTGAGTGGCTGAGTGAGTGAGTGAGTGGCTGAGTGAGTGAGTGGCTGAGTGAGCGAGTGTCTGAGCGGCTGAGTGAGTGAGTGAGTGGCTGAGTGAGTGGCTGAGTGGTAGTGAGTGGCTGAGTGAGTGGCTGAGTGAGTGAGTGTCTGAGTGAGTGAGTGGCTGAGTGAGTGAGTGGCTGAGTGAGTGAGTGGCTGAGTGAGTGAGTGAAGTGGCTGAGTGAGTGGTCATGGAAGCGAGCGGTGAGGCAGAGCTCAGAGCTCAGAGGCGGCTCCCCCCACAGCGACGCAAAGTCGAAGGAGAAGGGCGGTGCAAGCAACCACACCGTGTCCTGCTGGGGGGGGGTGGGTGGATGAGTTAGTGGGTGAGTTAGTGGGTGAGTGGGTGAGTGAGTGAGTGTCTGAGTGAGTGAGTGGCTGAGTGAGTGGTCATGGAAGCGAGCGGTGAGGCAGCGCTCAGAGCTCAGAGGCGGCTCCCCCCACAGCGACGCAAAGTCGAAGGAGAAGGGCGGTGCAAGCAACCACACCGTGTCCTGCTGGGGGGGGGTGGGTGGGTGAGTTAGTGGGTGAGTTAGTGGGTGAGTGGGTGAGTGAGTGAGTGTCTGAGTGAGTGAGTGGCTGAGTGAGTGGTCATGGAAGCGAGCGGTGAGGCAGCGCTCAGAGCTCAGAGGCGGCTCCCCCCACAGCGACGCAAAGTCGAAGGAGAAGGGCGGTGCAAGCAACCACACCGTGTCCTGCTGGGGGGGGTGGGTGGGTGAGTTAGTGGGTGAGTTAGTGGGTGAGTTAGTGGGTGAGTGGGTGAGTGAGTGAGTGGCTGAGTGAGTGGTCATGGAAGCGAGCGGTGAGGCAGAGCTCAGAGCTCAGAGGCGGCTCCCCCCACAGAGACGCAAAGTCGAAGGAGAAGGGCGGTGAAAGTAACCACACCGTGTCCTGCTGGGGGGGGTGGGTGGGTGAGTTAGTGGGTGAGTTAGTGGCTGAGTGAGTTAGTGAGTGAGTGGCTGAGTGAGTGAGTGAGTTAATGGGTGAGTGGCTGAGTGAGTGGGTGAGTTAGTGGGTGAGTGATTGAGTGAGTGAGTGGGTGAGTGGCTGAGTGAGTGAGTGAGTGGGTGGGTGAGTGAGTGAGTGGGTGGGTGAGTGGGTGAGTGGGTGGGTGAGTGGCTGAGTGAGTGAGTGGCTGAGTGGCTGAGTGAGTGAGTGGCTGAGTGAGTGAGTGGCTGAGTGAGTGAGTGAGTTAATGGGTGGGTGGCTGAGTGAGTGAGTGTCTGAGTGAGTGAGTGGCTGAGTGAGTGAGTGGCTGAGTGAGTGGGTGAGTGGCTGAGTGAGTGAGTGGCTGAGTGAGTGAGTGAGTGGCTGAGTGAGTGAGTGACTGAGTGAGTGAGCGAGTGAGTGAGTGGAGTGTCTGAGTGAGTGAGTGGCTGAGTGAGTGAGTGCTGAGTGAGTGAGTGAGTGACTGAGTGAGTGGCTGAGTGGCTGAGTGAGTGAGTGAGCGAGTGAGTGAGTGAGTGGCTGACTGGCTGAGTGAGTGAGTGGCTGAGTGAGTGAGTGGCTGAGTGAGTGAGTGAGTGGCTGAGTGAGTGAGTGGCTGAGTGAGTGAGTGGCTGAGTGAGTGAGTGGCTGAGTGAGTGAGTGAGTGGCTGAGTGAGTGGTCATGGAAGCGAGCGGTGAGGCAGAGCTCAGAGCTCAGAGGCGGCTCCCCCCACAGCGACGCAAAGTCGAAGGAGAAGGGCGGTGAAAGCAACCACACCGTGTCCTGCTGGGTGGGGTGGGTGGGTGAGTTAGTGGGTGAGTGAGTGAGTGAGTGGGTGAGTGAGTGAGTTAGTGGGTGGGTTAGTGAGTGAGTGAGTGGCTGAGTGAGTGAGTGAGTTAGTGGGTGAGTGGCTGAGTGAGTGGCTGAGTGAGTGAGTGAGTGGCGAGTGTCTGAGCGAGCGGGGTGAGTGAGCGAGTGTCTGAGTGTCTAAGTGAGTGAGTGAGTGTCTGAGCGAGTGGCTGAGTGGCTGAGTGAGTGAGTGTCTGAGTGAGTGTCTGAGTGAGTGAGTGTCTGAGTGAGCGGGTGAGCGAGTGGATGACACAGCGAACCTCCCCTGGCTTCCTCCCCTCGAGTGTAGTAGCTGACTTCGTAGCGGGGCGTGTTGTACACCTGGGCGACGCTGAGCCCCGACCTCCGACCTGAGGCTACGAACGGTCCGGAGATCCACAGCGTGGTCACGTTCAGGGTGAGGCTGGGAGGTCCCAGGGTGGCTGACGGTGAAGAGGTGAGGAGAGGAGGGGGTGAGGGGGGGTGAGGTGAGGTGAGGAGAGGGGGGGGGGGGGGTGAGGGGGGGTGAGGTGAGGTGAGGAGAGGGTTGTACTCAGGTGAGGCTCGCGCAGAGACTCACTCAGAGACTCGCTCAGAGACTCACACACACAGGCACACACACACACACAGAGACTCACACACACAGAGAAAGACACACACACACACACAGAGACTCACACACACAGAGAGAGACTCACACACACAGACACACACACACACAGACACACACACAGACACACACACATAGACACACACACACAGACACACACACACAGACACACACACAGACACACACACAGAGAGACTCACACACACACACAGAGACTCACACAGACACACACACAGACACACACACACAGAGACTCACACACACACAGAGACTCACACACACAGAGAGAGACTCACACACACAGACACACACAGAGACTCACACACACACAGAGACTCACACACACAGACACACACACACACACAGAGACTCACACACACAGAGAAAGGACACACACACACACACAGAGAC
>NW_027621102.1:35717-48217 GCF_964198595.1 Lampetra fluviatilis
GGTGATGGTGATGATGATGCTAGTGATGATGATGGTGATGGTGATGATGGTGATGATGATGGTGATGATGGTGATGATGATGCTAGTGATGATGATGATGATGATGGTGATGATGATGATGGTGATGATGATGGTGATGATGGTGATGCTGGTGGTGATGATGCTGGTGGTGATGATGATGGTGGTGATGGTGATGATGGTGATGATGGTGATGATGATGGTGATGATGGTGATGATGGTGATGATGGTGATGATGGTGATGATGATGATGATGATGGTGGTGATGATGGTGATGATGGTGATGATGGTGATGATGGTGGTGATGGTGATGATGGTGATGATGGTGATGATGATGATGATGGTGATGATGATGATGATGATGGTGGTGATGATGGTGATGATGGTGATGGTGATGATGATGGTGATGATGGTGATGATGGTGATGATGGTGATGATGATGATGATGATGGTGGTGATGATGGTGATGATGGTGATGATGGTGATGATGGTGGTGATGGTGATGATGGTGATGATGGTGACTGATGGTGATGGTGGTGATTGTGGTGGTGGTGATGATGGTGATGATGATGATGATGATGGTGGTGATGGTGGTGATGGTGGGATGATGATGGTGATGATGGTGGTGATGGTGGTGATGATGATGGTAGTGATGATGGTGATGATGGTGATGATGGTGATGGTGGTGATTGTGGTGATGGTGGTGATGATGATGGTGATGATGATGATGGTAGTGATGGTGGTGATGATGGTGATGATGGTGATGATGATGATGATGGTGATGGTGATGGTGATGGTGGTGATTGTGGTGGTGGTGATGATGGTGATGATGATGATGATGGTGGTGATGGTGGTGATGGTGGTGATGATGATGGTGATGATGATGATGGTAGTGATGATGATGATGATGGTGATGATGGTGATGATGGTGATGGTGGTGATGATGGTGATGATGGTGATGATGGTGATGGTGGTGATTGTGGTGGTGGTGATGATGGTGATGATGATGATGATGATGGTGGTGATGGTGGTGATGGTGGTGATGATGATGGTGATGATGGTGGTGATGGTGGTGATGGTGGTGATTGTGGTGGTGGTGATGATGGTGATGATGATGATGATGATGGTGGTGATGGTGGTGATGGTGGTGATGGTGATGATGGTGATGATGGTGATGGTGATGATGATGGTGATGATGATGGTGATGATGGTGATGATGATGGTGATGGTGGTGATGGTGGTGATTGTGGTGGTGGTGATGATGGTGATGATGATGATGATGATGGTGGTGATGGTGGTGATGGTGGTGATGGTGATGATGGTGATGGTGGTGATGATGGTGATGGTGGTGGTGATGGTGGTGATGGTGATGATGGTGATGGTGGTGATGATGGTGATGATGATGGTGATGATGGTGATGATGGTGATGATGGTGATGATGATGATGATGGTGATGATGGTGATGATGATGGTGATGGTGATTGATGGTGATGATGATGGTGATGATGGTGATGGTGGTGATGGTGATGATGATGCTAGTGATGATGGTGATGATGGTGATGATGATGATGGTGGCTGATGATGCTGGGTGGTGATGATGATGATGATGGTGGGTGATGGTGATGATGGTGATCGGTGGTGATGATGGTGATGATGATGGTGATGATGGTGATGATGGTGATGATGTGATGATGGTGATGATGATGATGATGGTGATGATGGTGATGATGATGGTGATGGTGGTGATGGTGGTGATGGTGGATGGTGGTGATGTTACCAGGGCCCGTGGCAGCAGCTTGTGCTCGTGAGGGTGGAGGGTAGCGGTAGACTCGGTAGAGTGCAGCGGCAACCCCCATCATCACCATCATCGCCATCACCACCCATCACCACGCGGAGCGCTGATGGGGGAGAGATGTCATCACCATCATCATCATCACCATCATCATCATCACCTTCATCATCATCACCATCATCATCACCATCGATCAGCCATCATCACCATCATCATCACCACCACCATCATTGTCATCAACATCAACACCACAACCACCATCACCACGACCACTATAACCACCATCACACTATCACCATCACCACCATCCACCACCACCATCATCATCATCACCATCATCACCATCACCACCATCATCACCACCACCATCATCACCAGTCACCACCCCCCCTTACCCACCACCCCACCTCACCCCCCCCCACTACCACCCCCACACATCCACCCCCACCTCACCTCACCCTCCCCCCACCCCACCCCCCCCACCCACCACCCCACCACCCCCACCACTCCACCCCCCCACCCCCACCACTCCACCCCCCCACTCACCCCACCCCAATCACCCCCCCCACCCCCCCACTCCCCCCACCACTCACCCCACCCACCCTCACCCACCCCATCACCACCCCCACCCCCCCACCACTCCACCCCCCCCACCTCACCCCACCCCATCACCCCCCCACCCCCCCACCACTCCACCCCCCACCTCACCCCACCCATCACCCCCCCCACCCCCCCACCTCACCCCCACCCCATCACCCCCCCACCACTCACCCCCCCACCTCACCCCACCCCATCACCCCCCCACCCCCCCCACCACTCCACCCCCCCACCTCACCCCACCCCATCACCCCCCCCACCCCCCCACCACTCCACCCCCCCACCTCACCCCACCCCATCACCCCCCCACCCCCCCACCACTCCACCCCCCCACCTCACCCCACCCCATCACCCCCCCACCCCCCCACCACTCCACGCCCCCACCTCACCCACCCCTCACCCCCCCACCACTCACCCCCCCACCTCACCCCACCACCTCACCACCCCCCCCACCTCACCCCACCCCATCACCCCACCACCCCCCACCCCCCACCTCACCCACCCCACCACTCCCAACCCCCCCACCTCCCACCCCCCACCCCCTCCCCACCACACCCCACACACCACCACCCCCCCCACCCCCCACCACAACGACCAGCCCTCCCACCAAACCCTCACACACCATCCCCCCGGCCCCCACCCCCACTCCACCCCGCCCACCTCACCCCACCCCATCACGCCCCCACCCCCCCACCCCCCACCACTCACCCCCCCACCTCACCCCACCCCACCACCCACCACCCCCCCCCCCCCACCACTCCACCCCCCCACCTCCACCCCACCACCACCTCACCACCCCCCCACCTCACCCCACCCCACCCCACCACCCCACCCCCCCCACCACTCCACCCCACCACCTCACCACCCCCCCACCGCACCCCACCCCACCCCACACCCCCCCACCACCCACCCACCCCCACCCCACACTCCACCCTCCACCACCCCACCACCCCACCACCCCCCACCCCCCCACCCCCACCCCCCCCACCTCACCATCCTGGTGATTGCCGGCTGCTGCGGTGTCACCAGCGTCACCATGGCGACGGTGCGGTGTTGTTGGCAGAGTTGCGGTGCCCACTCCCCGGTCCTGCCGTAGGAGCGGTCATGGAAGCGAGCGGTGAGGCAGCGCTCAGAGCTCAGAGGCGGCTCCCCCCACAGCGACGCAAAGTCGAAGGAGAAGGGCGGTGAAAGTAACCACACCGTGTCCTGCTGGGGGGGGTGGGTGGGTGAGTTAGTGGGTGAGTTAGTGGGTGAGTGGCTGAGTGAGTGAGTGAGTGGCTGAGTGAGTGAGTGGCTGAGTGAGCGAGTGTCTGAGCGGCTGAGTGAGTGAGTGAGTGGCTGAGTGAGTGGCTGAGTGAGTGAGTGGCTGAGTGAGTGGCTGAGTGAGTGAGTGTCTGAGTGAGTGAGTGGCTGAGTGAGTGAGTGGCTGAGTGAGTGAGTGGCTGAGTGAGTGAGTGAGTGGCTGAGTGAGTGGTCATGGAAGCGAGCGGTGAGGCAGAGCTCAGAGCTCAGAGGCGGCTCCCCCCACAGCGACGCAAAGTCGAAGGAGAAGGGCGGTGCAAGCAACCACACCGTGTCCTGCTGGGGGGGGTGGGTGGATGAGTTAGTGGGTGAGTTAGTGGGTGAGTGGGTGAGTGAGTGAGTGTCTGAGTGAGTGAGTGGCTGAGTGAGTGGTCATGGAAGCGAGCGGTGAGGCAGCGCTCAGAGCTCAGAGGCGGCTCCCCCCACAGCGACGCAAAGTCGAAGGAGAAGGGCGGTGCAAGCAACCACACCGTGTCCTGCTGGGGGGGGTGGGTGGGTGAGTTAGTGGGTGAGTTAGTGGGTGAGTGGGTGAGTGAAGTGAGTGTCTGAGTGAGTGAGTGGCTGAGTGAGTGGTCATGGAAGCGAGCGGTGAGGCAGCGCTCAGAGCTCAGAGGCGGCTCCCCCCACAGCGACGCAAAGTCGAAGGAGAAGGGCGGTGCAAGCAACCACACCGTGTCCTGCTGGGGGGGTGGGTGGGTGAGTTAGTGGTGAGTTAGTGGGTGAGTTAGTGGGTGAGTGGGTGAGTGAGTGAGTGGCTGAGTGAGTGGTCATGGAAGCGAGCGGTGAGGCAGAGCTCAGAGCTCAGAGGCGGCTCCCCCCACAGAGACGCAAAGTCGAAGGAGAAGGGCGGTGAAAGTAACCACACCGTGTCCTGCTGGGGGGGGTGGGTGGGTGAGTTAGTGGGTGAGTTAGTGGCTGAGTGAGTTAGTGAGTGAGTGGCTGAGTGAGTGAGTGAGTTACTGGGTGAGTGCTGAGTGAGTGGGTGAGTTAGTGGGTGAGTGATTGAGTGAGTGAGTGGGTGAGTGGCTGAGTGAGTGAGTGAGTGGGTGGGGTGAGTGAGTGAGTGGGTGGGTGAGTGGGTGAGTGGGTGGGTGAGTGGCTGAGTGAGTGAGTGGCTGAGTGGCTGAGTGAGTGAGTGGCTGAGTGAGTGAGTGGCTGAGTGAGTGAGTGAGTTAATGGGTGGGTGGCTGAGTGAGTGAGTGTCTGAGTGAGTGAGTGGCTGAGTGAGTGAGTGGCTGAGTGAGTGGGTGAGTGGCTGAGTGAGTGAGTGGCTGAGTGAGTGAGTGAGTGGCTGAGTGAGTGAGTGACTGAGTGAGTGAGCGAGTGAGTGGAGTGAGTGTCTGAGTGAGTGAGTGGCTGAGTGAGTGAGTGGCTGAGTGAGTGAGTGAGTGACTGAGTGAGTGGCTGAGTGGCTGAGTGAGTGAGTGAGCGAGTGAGTGAGTGAGTGGCTGACTGGCTGAGTGAGTGAGTGGCTGAGTGAGTGAGTGGCTGAGGTGAGTGAGTGAGTGGCTGAGTGAGTGAGTGGCTGAGTGAGTGAGTGGCTGAGTGAGTGAGTGGCTGAGTGAGTGAGTGAGTGGCTGAGTGAGTGGTCATGGAAGCGAGCGGTGAGGCAGAGCTCAGAGCTCAGAGGCGGCTCCCCCACAGCGACGCAAAGTCGAAGGAGAAGGGCGGTGAAAGCAACCACACCGTGTCCGTGCTGGGTGGGGTGGGTGGGTGAGTTAGTGGTGTGAGTGAGTGAGTGAGTGGGTGAGTGAGTGAGTTAGTGGGTGGGTTAGTGAGTGAGTGAGTGGCTGAGTGAGTGAGTGAGTTAGTGGGTGAGTGGCTGAGTGAGTGCTGAGTGAGTGAGTGAGTGGCGAGTGTCTGAGCGAGCGGGTGAGTGAGCGAGGTGTCTGAGTGTCTAAGTGAGTGAGTGAGTGTCTGAGCGAGTGGCTGAGTGGCTGAGTGAGTGAGTGTCTGAGTGAGTGTCTGAGTGAGTGAGTGTCTGAGTGAGCGGGTGAGCGAGTGGATGACACAGCGAACCTCCCTGGCTTCCTCCCCTCGAGTGTAGTAGCTGACTTCGTAGCGGGGTCGTGTTGTACACCTGGGCGACGCTGAGCCCCGACCTCCGACCTGAGGCTACGAACGGTCCGGAGATCCACAGCGTGGTCACGTTCAGGGTGAGGCTGGGAGGTCCAGGGTGGCTGACGGTGAAGAGGTGAGGAGAGGAGGGGGTGAGGGGGGGTGAGGTGAGGTGAGGAGAGGGGGGGGGGGTGAGGGGGGGTGAGGTGAGGTGAGGAGAGGGTTGTACTCAGGTGAGGCTCGCGCAGAGACTCACTCAGAGACTCGCTCAGAGACTCACACACACAGGCACACACACACACACAGAGACTCACACACACAGAGAAAGACACACACACACACACAGAGACTCACAACACACAGAGAGAGACTCACACACACAGACACACACACACACAGACACACACACAGACACACACACATAGACACACACACACAGACACACACACACCAGACACACACACAGACACACACACAGAGAGACTCACACACACACACAGAGACTCACACAGACACACACACAGACACACACACACAGAGACTCACACACACACAGAGACTCACACACACAGAGAGAGACTCACACACACAGACACACACAGAGACTCACACACACACAGAGACTCACACACACAGACACACACACACACACAGAGACTCACACACACAGAGAAAGACACACACACACACACAGAGACTCACACACACAGAGAGAGACTCACACACACAGACACACACACACACAGACACACACACAGACACACACACAGACACACACACACAGACACACACACACAGACTCACACACAGACACACACACAGACACACACAGAGAGACTCACACACACACACAGAGACTCACACAGACACACACACAGACACACACACACAGAGACTCACACACACACAGAGACTCACACACACAGAGAGAGACTCACACACACAGACACACACAGAGACTCACACACACAGTGAGACACACACACACACAGAGACTCACACACACACAGAGACTCACACACACAGACACACACACACACAGAGACTCACACACACACAGAGACTCACACACACACAGAGAGACTCACACACACAGACACACACACACAGAGACTCACACACACACACAGAGACTCACACAGACACACACACAGACACACACACACAGAGACTCACACACACACAGAGAGACTCACACACACAGACACACACAGAGACTCACACACACACAGAGACTCACACACACAGACACACTCACACACACACACAGAGACTCACACACACAGAGACTCACACACACAGAGACTCACACACACAGAGAAAGACTCACACACACAGAGACTCACACACACAGAGAGAGACTCACACACACAGACACACACACACAGACACACACACAAACACACACACATAGACACACACACACACAGACACAGACACACACACACAGACTCACACACAGACACACACACAGACACACACACAGAGAGAGACTCACACACACACACACATAGACTCACACAGACACACACACACACAGAGACACACACAGAGACTCACACACACAGACAGAGACTCACACACACACACCGACACACACACACACAGAGAGAGACTCACACACACACACAGACTCACACACACAGACAGAGACTCACACACACAGACACACACACACACAGACACACACACAGAGAGAGACTCACACACACAGACACACACACACAGACTCACACACACAGACAGAGACTCACACACACAGACACACACACAGACACACACACACAGACACAGACACACACACACAGAGACTCACACAGACACACACAGACACACTCACACACAAACACACACACACAGACAGAGACTCACACACACAGACACACACACAGACACACACACAGACACACACACAGACACACACACACAGACACACACACACACACAGAGACTCACACAGACACACACAGACACACTCACACACAAACACACACACACACAGAGACTCACTCACACACACACAGACACACACACACAGACAGAGACTCACACACACAGACACACACACACACAGACACACAGACACACACACAGAGAGAGACTCACACACACAGACACACACACACAGACTCACACACACAGACAGAGACTCACACACACAGACACACACACAGACACACACACACAGACACAGACACACACACACAGAGACTCACACAGACACACACAGACACACTCACACACAAACACACACACACAGACAGAGACTCACACACACAGACACACACACAGACACACACACAGACACACACACAGACACACACACACAGACACACACACACACACAGAGACTCACACAGACACACACAGACACACTCACACACAAACACACACACACACAGAGACTCACTCACACACACACAGACACACACACACAGACAGAGACTCACACACACAGACACACACACACACAGACACACAGACACACACACAGAGAGAGACTCACACACACAGACACACACACACAGACTCACACACACAGACAGAGACTCACACACACAGACACACACACACACACACAGACACACACACAGACACACACACAGAGAGACTCACTCACACACACAGACAGAGACTCACACACACAGACACACACACACAGACACACACACAGACACACACACAGACACACACACAGACACACACACACAGAGACTCACTCACACACAAACACACACACAGACTCACACACACAGACAGAGACTCACACACACAGACACACACACACAGACTCACACACACAGACAGAGACTCACACACACAGACACACACACAGACACACACACACAGACACACACACACAGAGACACACACAGACACTCACACTCATACACAAACACACACACACAGAGAGACTCACTCACACACACACAGACACACACACACAGACACACACACAGACACACACACAGACACACACACACACAGACACACACACAGACACACACACAGACACACACACACACAGACACACACACAGACACACACACAGACACACAGACACACACACAGACACACACACAGACACACACACACAGACACACACACACACAGACACACACACAGACACACACACAGACACACACACAGACACACACACACAGACACACACACACAGAGACACACACACTCATACACAAACACACACACACAGAGAGACTCACTCACACACACACAGACACACACACACACAGACACACACACAGACACACACACACACACACAGACACACACACAGACACACACACAGACACACACACAGACACACACACACAGACACACAGAGACTCACACAGACACACAGAGACTCACACAGACACACACACAGACACACACACACACACACACACAGACACACACACAGACACACACACAGACACACACACAGACACACACACACAGACACACAGAGACTCACACAGACACACTCACACACAAACACACACACACAGAGAGACTCACTCACACACACACAGACACACACACACACACAGAGACTCACACACACACAAACAGACACACACACACACACAGACACACACACACAGACACACACACAGACACACACACAGACACACAGAGACTCACACACACACAGACACACTCACACACAAACACACACACACACACAGAGACTCACTCACACACACACACACACAGAGACTCACACAGACACACACAGACACACTCACACACAAACACACACACACACAGAGACTCACTCACACACACACACAGAGACTCACACAGACTCACACAGACACACTCACACACAAACACACACACACACACAGAGACTCACTCACACACACACAGACACACACACACACACACAGAGACTCACACAGACACACACACACACACACAGAGACTCACACAGACACACACAGACACACTCACACACAAACACACACACACACAGAGACTCACTCACACACACACACACAGAGACTCACACAGACTCACACAGACACACTCACACACAAACACACACACACACAGAGACTCACACAGACTCACACAGACACACTCACACACAAACACACACACACACAGAGACTCACTCACACACAAACAGACACACACACACACACAGAGAGACTCACACAGACTCACACAGACACACTCACACACAAACACACACACACACAGAGACTCACTCACACACAAACAGACACACACACACACACAGAGACTCACACAGACACACACAGACACACTCACACACAAACACACACACACAGAGACTCACTCACACACACACAGACACACACACACACACAGAGACTCACACAGATACACACAGACACACTCACACACAAACACACACACACACAGAGACTCACACAGACTCACACAGACACACTCACACACACACACACAGAGACTCACTCACACACACACAGACACACACACAGGCACACACACAGAGACTCACACAGACACACACAGACACACACACACAGACACACAGAGAGACTCACACACACACAGACACACACAGAGAGACTCACTCACACACACACAGACACACACACAAACACACACACACACAGAGACTCACACACACACAGACACACTCACACACAAACACACACACACACACAGAGACTCACTCACACACACACACACAGAGACTCACACAGACACACACAGACACACTCATACACAAACACACACACACACACAGAGACTCACTCACACACACACAGACACACACACAGGCACACACACAGAGACTCACACAGACACACACAGACACACACACACAGACACACAGAGAGACTCACACACACACAGACACACACACACAGACACACACAGAGAGACTCACTCACACACACACAGACACACACACAAACACACACAGAGACTCACACACACACAGACACACACACAAACACACACACACACAGAGACTCACACACACACAGACACACACACAAACACACACACACAGAGACTCACACAGACACACACAGACACACTCACACACAAACACACACACACACACAGAGACTCACTCACACACACACACACACAGACACACACAGAGAGACTCACTCACACACAGACACACACACAAACACACACACACAGAGACTCACACAGACACACACAGACACACTCACACACAAACACACACACACACACAGAGACTCACTCACACACACACACACAGAGACTCACACAGACACACACAGACACACTCACACACAAACACACACACACACACAGAGACTCACTCACACACACACACACACAGAGACTCACACACACACAGACACACACACACAGACACACAGAGAGACTCACTGTTTTCATCTGGGGCGAAGCTGAGCTCCATCTCCTCCTGAGAGGCCTCCTCCAGCAGACAGCGGCACGGGATGGAGGAGGTGGAGGTGGTGGTGGAGGAGGTGGAGGTTGAGTTGGAGGTGGTGGAGTCGGAGATTGAGGTTGTTGGGGTGGTGGAGGTGGTGGTGGAGCTGGTGGTGGTGGTTGAGTTGGAGGTGGTGGAGTCGGAGATTGAGGTTGTTGGGGTGGTGGAGGTGGTGGTGGAGGTGGTGGTGGTGGTGGTTGAGTTGGAGGTGGTGGAGTCGGAGATTGAGGTTGTTGGGGTGGTGGAGGTGGTGGTGGAGGTGGTGGTGGTGGAGGTGGTGGTTGTGGTGACCACGACACACACGCGTATGTGGTATCGCATCTCCATGTCTCCCAGGTGGTCGGTGAGTGAGCAGTTGAGGGAGGAGGAGGACAGGGAAACGCAGCCTGGGACTTCCTCTAATCCGAGCTCACTGCACAGACACACAGACACACAGACACACACACAGACACACACACAGACACACACACAGACACACACACAGACACACACACACACACAGACACACACACACAGACACACAGACACAGACACACACACAGACACACACACACACAGACACATACAGACCCACAGACACACACAGACACGCGCACACACGCAGTGAGCGAGTGGGTGATTAGGTGGGTGGGCGAGTGGGTGGGTGGGTGGGTGAGTGGGTGGGTGAGTGAGTGACTGACTGGAGTGACTGAGTGAGTGAGTGACTGAGTGAGTGAGTGACTGACTGGAGTGACTGAGTGAGTGAGTGAGTGACTGAGTGAGTGAGTGACTGAGTGAGTGACTGACTGAGTGACTGACTGACTGAGTGAGTGACTGGGTGTGTGGGTGAGTGAGTGAGTGAGTGAGTGACTGAGTGAGTGAGTGGGTGAGTGAGTGGGTGAGTGGGTGGGTGGGTGAGTGACTGAGTGGGTGAGTGAGTGGGTGAGTGAGTGGGTGAGTGAGTGACTGAGTGAGTGACTGACTGAGTGACTGAGTGACTGACTGAGTGGGTGAGTGAGTGGGTGAGTGAGTGACTGAGTGGGTGGGTGAGTGACTGAGTGAGTGACTGAGTGAGTGACTGAGTGACTGAGGGAGTGACTGAGTGAGTGACTGAGTGGGTGACTGAGTGGGTGAGTGAGTGACTGAGTGAGTGACTGAGTGGGTGACTGAGTGGGTGAGTGACTGAGTGAGTGACTGAGTGAGTGAGTGAGTGACTGAGTGAGTGAGTGAGTGACTGTGAGTGACTGAGTGAGTGACTGAGTGACTGACTGAGTGAGTGACTGAGTGAGTGACTGAGTGAGTGACTGACTGAGT
>NW_027621102.1:53217-66160 GCF_964198595.1 Lampetra fluviatilis
GATGGTGATGATGGTGGTGGTGATGATGGTAGCGATGGTGGTGATGGTAGTGATGGTGATGATGGTGGTGGTGATGATGGTGGTGGTGATGATGGTGGTGGTGATGGTGATGATGGTGGTGGTGATGATGGTGGTGGTGATGATGGTGGTAGTGATGGTGATGATGGTGGTGGTGATGATGGTAGCGATGGTGGTGATGGTAGTGATGGTGATGATGGTGGTGGTGATGATGGTAGCGATGGTGGTGATGGTAGTGATGGTGATGATGGTGGTGGTGATGATGGTGGTGGTGATGATGGTGGTGGTGATGGTGATGATGGTGGTGGTGATGATGGTAGCGATGGTGGTGATGGTAGTGATGGTGGTGATGGTGGTGGTGATGATGGTAGTGATGGTGGTGATGGTGGTGATGATGATGGTAGTGATGATGATGGTAGTGATGATGATGATGATGATGGTAGTGATGATGATGATGGTAGTGATGATGATGGTAGTGATGGTGATGATGGTGGTGATGATGATGGTGGTGATGATGCTAGTGATGATGATGGTAGTGATGATGATGGTAGTGATGATGATGATGGTAATGATGATGATGCTAGTGATGGTGGTGGTGATGATGATGGTAGTGATGATGATGCTAGTGATGATGATGGTGGTGATGATGATGGTGGTGATGATGATGATGGTAATGATGATGATGCTAGTGATGATGATGGTGGTGGTGATGATGATGGTAATGATGATGATGCTAGTGATGATGATGCTAGTGATGATGATGGTGGTGGTGATGATGGTGGTGATGATGATGATGGTAATGATGATGATGCTAGTGATGATGATGGTGGTGATGATGATGATGGTAATGATGATGATGCTAGTGATGATGATGGTGGTGGTGATGATGATGGTAATGATGATGATGCTAGTGATGGTGGTGATGGTGATGGTGGTGGTGGTGATGGTAGTGATGATGATGCTAGTGATGGTGGTGGTGGTGGTGATGATGGTAATGATGATGATGCTAGTGATGATGATGGTGGTGATGATGATGCTAGTGATGATGATGATGATGGTGGTGGTAGTGATGATGATGGTGGTGATGATGATGATGCTAGTGATGATGATGGTGGTGATGATGATGCTAGTGATGATGATGATGATGGTGGTGGTAGTGATGATGATGGTGGTGATGATGATGATGCTAGTGATGATGATGGTGGTGATGATGATGATGCTAGTGATGGTGGTGATGATGATGGTAATGATGATGATGCTAGTGATGGTGGTGGTGGTGGTGATGATGGTAATGATGATGATGCTAGTGATGGTGGTGGTGGTGGTGGTGATGATGATGGTGATGATGATGATGCTAGTGATGGTGATGGTGGTGGTGATGATGGTAGTGATGATGATGGTAGTGATGATGATGGTAGTGATGATGATGGTAGTGATGATGATGGTGGTGATGATGATGCTAGTGATGATGATGGTGGTGATGATGATGGTAGTGATGATGATGGTAGTGATGATGATGGTGGTGATGATGATGCTAGTGATGATGATGGTGGTGATGATGATGGTAGTGATGATGATGGTGGTGGTGATGATGGTAGTGATGATGATGGTAGTGATGATGATGCTAGTGATGGTGATGGTGGTGGTGGTGATGGTAGTGATGATGATTGTAGTGATGATTGTAGTGAAGATGATGGTGGTGATGGTAGTGATGATGGTGGTGGTGATGATGGTGATGATGGTGGTAGTGATGATGATGGTGGTGATGATGATGATGGTGGTGATGATGATGGTAGTGATGATGATGGTAGTGATGATGATTGTAGTGATGATGATGGTAGCGATGGTGGTGATGGAAGTGATGGTGATGATGGTAGTGATGGTGATGATGGTGGTGGTGATGATGCTAGTGATGGTGATGATGGTGGTGGTGATGATGGTGGTGGTGATGGTGATGATGCTAGTGATGGTGATGATGGTGGTGGTGATGATGGTAGCGATGGTGGTGATGGTAGTGATGGTGATGATGGTGGTGGTGATGATGGTAGTGATGATGATGGTAGTGATGATGATGATGGTAGTGATGATGATGATGGTGGTGATGATGATGGTAATGATGATGATGCTAGTGATGGTGATGGTGGTGATGATGCTAGTGATGATGATGGTGATGATGATGCTAGTGATGATGATGGTAGTGATGATGATGGTGGTGATGATGCTAGTGATGATGATGGTGGTGATGATGATGGTGGTAGTGATGATGATGATGGTAGTGATGATGATGGTGGTAGTGATGATGATGGTGGTGGTGATGATGATGATGCTGGTGATGATGGTGGCCCATCACTTTACCTGAGCTAACATCGGAGCAAGCAAGGCCCGGATGGTGATGGAGTAGCAGGAGGTAGAGGAGGAGGTGGAGGAGATGGTGGAGGAGGTGGTGGAGGTGGTGGTGGTGGAGCCAGGGTGAGATGGTGAACGACTTGTAGTCCGCACAGATGGCCATTTCACCCCCTCACCATTTCACCCCCTCACCACTGCTCACCCTCACCACTGCTCACCCTCACCACTGCTCACCCTCACCACTGCTCACCCTCACCACTGCTCACCCTCACCACTGCTCACCCTCTCACCACTGCTCACCCTCTCACCACTGCTCACCCTCACCACTGCTCACCCTCACCACTGCTCACCCTCACCACTGCTCACCCTCTCACCACTGCTCACCCTCACCACTGCTCACCCTCACCACTGCTCACCCTCGCCACTGCTCACCCTCACCACTGCTCACCCTCGCCACTGCTCACCCTCGCCACTGCTCACCCTCACCACTGCTCACCCTCACCACTGCTCACCCTCGCCACTGCTCACCCTCACCACTGCTCACCCTCACCACTGCTCACCCTCTCCACTGCTCACCCTCACCACTGCTCACCCTCACCACTGCTCACCCTCACCACTGCTCACCCTCACCACTGCTCACCCTCACCACTGCTCACCCTCACCACTGCTCACCCTCACCACTGCTCACCCTCACCACTGCTCACCCTCACCACTGCTCACCCTCACCACTGCTCACCCTCGCCACTGCTCACCCTCACCACTGCTCACCCTCACCACTGCTCACCCTCTCACCACTGCTCACCCTCTCACCACTGCTCACCCTCTCACCACTGCTCACCCTCACCACTGCTCACCCTCACCACTGCTCACCCTCACCACTGCTCACCCTCACCACTGCTCACCCTCACCACTGCTCACCCTCACCACTGCTCACCCTCACCACTGCTCACCCTCACCACTGCTCACCCTCACCACTGCTCACCCTCGCCACTGCTCACCCTCACCACTGCTCACCCTCACCACTGCTCACCCTCACCACTGCTCACCCTCTCACCACTGCTCACCCTCACCACTGCTCACCCTCTCACCACTGCTCACCCTCACCACTGCTCACCCTCACCACTGCTCACCCTCGCCACTGCTCACCCTCACCACTGCTCACCCTCGCCACTGCTCACCCTCACCACTGCTCACCCTCACCACTGCTCACCCTCGCCACTGCTCACCCTCACCACTGCTCACCCTCACCACTGCTCACCCTCTCCACTGCTCACCCTCACCACTGCTCACCCTCACCACTGCTCACCCTCACCACTGCTCACCCTCACCACTGCTCACCCTCTCACCACTGCTCACCCTCACCACTGCTCACCCTCTCCACTGCTCACCCTCACCACTGCTCACCCTCACCACTGCTCACCCTCACCACTGCTCACCCTCGCCACTGCTCACCCTCACCACTGCTCACCCTCACCACTGCTCACCCTCACCACTGCTCACCCTCGCCACTGCTCACCCTCACCACTGCTCACCCTCGCCACTGCTCACCCTCACCACTGCTCACCCTCTCCACTGCTCACCCTCACCACTGCTCACCCTCGCCACTGCTCACCCTCACCACTGCTCACCCTCACCACTGCTCACCCTCACCACTGCTCACCCTCACCACTGCTCACCCTCGCCACTGCTCACCCTCACCACTGCTCACCCTCACCACTGCTCACCCTCACCACTGCTCACCCTCACCACTGCTCACCCTCGCCACTGCTCACCCTCGCCACTGCTCACCCTCGCCACTGCTCACCCTCACCACTGCTCACCCTCACCACTGCTCACCCTCACCACTGCTCACCCTCACCACTGCTCACCCTCACCACTGCTCACCCTCTCCACTGCTCACCCTCGCCACTGCTCACCCTCGCCACTGCTCACCCTCTCCACTGCTCACCCTCACCACTGCTCACCCTCTCCACTGCTCACCCTCTCCACTGCTCACCCTCACCACTGCTCACCCTCGCCACTGCTCACCCTCACCACTGCTCACCCTCACCACTGCTCACCCTCGCCACTGCTCACCCTCTCCACTGCTCACCCTCGCCACTGCTCACCCTCACCACTGCTCACCCTCTCCACTGCTCACCCTCTCCACTGCTCACCCTCACCACTGCTCACCCTCTCCACTGCTCACCCTCTCCACTGCTCACCCTCGCCACTGCTCACCCTCACCACTGCTCACCCTCGCCACTGCTCACCCTCACCACTGCGAAGAGAAAAGATTGTGACGTAAAACTTTGGCGAAGTCACGTAGGTGGAGACATCTAAATGAAGTGAAAAAAACAGAAAGTGAATAAAAGAGATAGAACGGAAATTAATTAAAATAATAGAAATTAAGTGAATAAAAATAAGATGAATAAAGTTAATGCAAATAATACTAACTCGTATGAATAAAGTTAAGACAAAGAATAGAAATGAAGTGAAAAAATGATAAAATAATAGCAATAAAGTGAATCAATGCAATACAAAATAGCAATAAAGTGAATACAAAATAGCAATAAAGTGAATACAAAATAGCAATAAAGTGAATCAATGCAATACAAAATAGCAATAAAGTGAATACAAAATAGCAATAAAGTGAATACAAAATAGCAATAAAGTGAATCAATGCAATACAAAATAGCAATAAAGTGAATACAAAATAGCAATAAAGTGAATCAATGCAATACAAAATAGCAATAAAGTGAATACAAAATAGCAATAAAGTGAATACAAATGTATAGAAATAAACTTAATAAAAAAATATAAATCTCTTTATTTTATTTATTTTTTTATCACTTTATTTAACATTATTTTAATCACTTTAATTTTATTATTTTTAATCACTTTATTTTATTCATTTTTTATTCACTTTTTTATTATTTTAATCACTTTATTTGTATTATTTTTAATCGCTTTATTTAATACAATTTGTATTCACTTTATTTATTATTATTTTAATCACTTTTAAATTATTATTTTTTATCACTTTATTTATTTTGTATTCACTTTATTTTGATTCTTTTTAATCACTTTATTTTTTATTTTTATCACTTTATTTTGTTAAAATTTTATTCACTTTATTTTTTATTATTTTAATCACTTTAATTTGTTCTTAATTTGTATTATTTTTAATCACCACTCACCTCACCACTCACCTCACTACTCACCACCACTCACTCCCCTCACCACCACTCACCTCACCACTCACCTCACTACTCACCACCACTCACTCCCCTCACCACCACTCACTCCCCTCACCACCACTCACCTCACCACTCACCTCACCACTCACCACTCACCTCACCACTCACCTCACTACTCACCACCACTCACTCCCCTCACCACCACTCACTCCCCTCACCACCACTCACCTCACCACTCACCTCACTACTCACCACCACTCACTCCCCTCACCACCACTCACTCCCCTCACCACCACTCACCTCACCACTCACCTCACCACTCACCACTCACCTCACCACTCACCTCACTACTCACCACCACTCACTCCCCTCACCACCACTCACTCCCCTCACCACCACTCACCTCACCACTCACCTCACCACTCACCACTCACCTCACCACTCACCACTCACCTCACCACTCACCTCACTACTCACCACTCACCTCACCACCACTCACTCCCCTCACCACCACTCACCTCACCACCACTCACTCCCCTCACCACCACTCACCTCACCACTCACCTCACCACTCACCACTCACCTCACCACCACTCACTCCCCTCACCACCACTCACCTCACCACTCACCTCACCACTCACCACTCACCTCACCACCACTCACTCCCCTCACCACCACTCACCTCACCTCACCACTCACTCACCACTCACCTCACCACTCACTCACCACTCCCCTCACCACTCACCTCACCACTCACCACTCACCTCACCACTCACTCACCACTCCCCTCACCACCACTCACCTCACCACTCACCTCACCACTCACCACTCACCTCACCACTCACTCACCACTCACTCACCACTCACCTCACCTCACCACTCACTCACCACTCACCTCACCACTCACTCACCACTCACCTCACCACTCACTCACCACTCCCCTCACCACTCACCTCACCACTCACCACTCACCTCACCACTCACTCACCACTCACCTCACCACCACTCACTCCCCTCACCACCACTCACCTCACCACTCACCACTCACCTCACCACTCACTCACCACTCACCTCACCACTCACCACTCACCTCACCACTCACTCACCACTCACCTCACCTCACCACTCACTCACCACTCACCTCACCACTCACTCACCACTCCCCTCACCACTCACCTCACCACTCACCACTCACCTCACCACTCACTCACCACTCACCTCACCACCACTCACTCCCCTCACCACCACTCACCTCACCACTCACCTCACCACTCACCACTCACCTCACCACTCACTCACCACTCACCTCACCACTCACCACTCACCTCACCACTCACTCACCACTCACCTCACCTCACCACTCACTCACCTCACCACTCACTCACCACTCCCCTCACCACTCACCTCACCACTCACCACTCACCTCACCACTCACTCACCACTCACCTCACCTCACCACTCACTCACCACTCACCTCACCTCACCACTCACCTCACCACTCACCTCACCACTCACCTCACCACTCACCTCACCACTCACCTCACCACTCACGCACCACTCACGCACCACTCACCTCACCACTCACTCACCACTCACCTCACCACTCACCCCACCACTCACTCACCACTCACCTCACGACTCACCTCACCACTCACTCACTCACCACTCACCTCACCACTCACCCCACCACTCACCTCACCACTCACCTCACCACTCACTCACCACTCACTCACCACTCACTCACCACTCACCTCACCACTCACCTCACCACTCACCTCACCACTCACCTCACCACTCACATCACCACTCACCCCACCACTCACCTCACCACTCACTCACCACTCACCTCACCTCACCACTCACCACTCACCTCACCACTCACCTCACCACTCACCACACCACTCACCAATCACCTCACCACTCACCCCACCACTCACCTCACCACTCACCTCACCACTCACCTCACCACTCACCTCACCACTCACCTCACCACTCACTCACCACTCACCTCACCACTCACCTCACCCCTCACCTCACCACTCACCTCACCAATCACTCACCACTCACCTCACCACTCACTCACCACTCACCTCACCACTCACCTCACCACTCACCAATCACCTCACCACTCACTCACCACCCACCTCACCACTCACCTCACCACTCACTCACCACTCACTCACCACTCACTCACCACTCACCTCACCACTCACTCACCACTCACTCACCACTCACCACTGCTCACCCTCACCACTGCTCACCCTCACCACTGCTCACCCTCTCACCACTGCTCACCCTCACCACTGCTCACCCTCTCACCACTGCTCACCCTCACCACTGCTCACCCTCACCACTGCTCACCCTCACCACTGCTCACCCTCACCACTGCTCACCCTCACCACTGCTCACCCTCACCACTGCTCACCCTCACCACTGCTCACCCTCACCACTGCTCACCCTCACCACTGCTCACCCTCTCACCACTGCTCACCCTCGCCACTGCTCACCGTCACCACTGCTCACCCTCACCACTGCTCACCCTCTCCACTGCTCACCCTCGCCACTGCTCACCCTCGCCACTGCTCACCCTCGCCACTGCTCACCCTCACCACTGCTCACCCTCACCACTGCTCACCCTCTCCACTGCTCACCCTCACCACTGCTCACCCTCTCACCACTGCTCACCCTCACCACTGCTCACCCTCACCACTGCTCACCCTCACCACTGCTCACCCTCTCCACTGCTCACCCTCGCCACTGCTCACCCTCACCACTGCTCACCCTCGCCACTGCTCACCCTCTCCACTGCTCACCCTCGCCACTGCTCACCCTCACCACTGCTCACCCTCTCACCACTGCTCACCCTCACCACTGCTCACCCTCACCACTGCTCACCCTCACCACTGCTCACCCTCGCCACTGCTCACCCTCACCACTGCGAAGAGAAAAGATTGTGACGTAAAACTTTGGCGAAGTCACGTAGATGGAGACATCTAAATGAAGTGAAAAAAACAGAAAGTGAATAAAAGAGATAGAACGGAAATTAATTAAAATAATAGAAATTAAGTGAATAAAAATAAGATGAATAAAGTTAATGCAAAATAATACTAACTCGTATGAATAAAGTTAAGACAAAGAATAGAAATGAAGTGAAAAAATGATAAAATAATAGCAATAAAGTGAATCAATGCAATACAAAATAGCAATAAAGTGAATAAAAATAGCAATAAAGTGAATCAATGCAATACAAAATAGCAATAAAGTGAATACAAAATAGCAATAAAGTGAATCAATGCAATACAAAATAGCAATAAAGTGAATAAAAATAGCAATAAAGTGAATCAATGCAATACAAAATAGCAATAAAGTGAATACAAAATAGCAATAAAGTGAATCAATGCAATACAAAATAGCAATAAAGTGAATACAAAATAGCAATAAAGTGAATACAAATGTATAGAAATAAACTTAATAAAAAAATATAAATCTCTTTATTTTATTTATTTTTTTATCACTTTATTTAACATTATTTTAATCACTTTAATTTTATTATTTTAATCACTTTATTTTATTCATTTTTTATTCACTTTTTTATTATTTTAATCACTTTATTTTATTCATTTTTTATTCACTTTTTTATTATTTTAATCACTTTATTTTATTCATTTTTTATTCACTTTTTTATTATTTTAATCACTTTATTAGTATTATTTTTAATCACTTTATTTTAGAAAAATTGTATTCACTTTATTTATTATTATTTTAATCACTTTATTTTATTCATTTTTTATTCACTTTAATTTTTATTATTTTAATCACTTTATTAGTATTATTTTTAATCGCTTTATTTAATAAAAATTTTATTCACTTTATTTATTATTATTTTAATCACTTTTAAATTAGTATTTTTAATCACTTTATTTTTTATTATTTTTAATCACTTTAACACATTTATTTTTCACTTATTTTTGTATTATTTTAATCACTTTGTTTTTATTATTTTTTATCACTTTATTTTGTATTCACTTTATTTTGATTCTTTTTAATCACTTTATTTATTTTGTATTCACTTTATTTTGATTCTTTTTAATCACTTTATTTTTTATTTTTTATCACTTTATTTTGTATTCACTTTATTTTGATTCTTTTTAATCACTTTATTTTTTATTTTTAATCACTTTATTTTTTATTATTTTTATTCACTTTATTTTGTTAAAATTTTATTCACTTTATTTTTTATTATTTTAATCACTTTAATTTGTTCTTTTTAATTACTTAATTTGTATTATTTTTAATCACCACTCACCACACCACTTACCACTCACTCACCTCACCACTCACCACACCACTCACCTCACCTCACCACTCACCTCACCTCACCACTCACCTCACACCTCACCTCACCACTCACCACTCCCCACTCACCTCACCTCACCACTCACCTCACACCTCACCTCACCACTCACCTCACCACTCACCTCACCTCACCACTCACCTCACACCTCACCTCACCACTCACCACTCCCCACTCACCTCACCTCACCACTCACCTCACACCTCACCTCACCACTCACCACTCCCCACTCACCTCACCTCACCACTCACCTCACACCTCACCTCACCACTCACCACTCACCCGACCACTAACCTCACCACTCACCTCACTACTCACCTCACTACTCACCACTCACCTCACCACCACTCACTCCCCTCACCACCACTCACCTCACCACTCACCTCACCACTCACCACTCACCTCACCACTCACTCACCACTCACCTCACCACTCACCACTCACCTCACCACTCACTCACCACTCACCTCACCTCACCACTCACTCACCACTCACCTCACCACTCACTCACCACTCCCCTCACCACTCACCTCACCACTCACCACTCACCTCACCACTCACTCACCACTCACCTCACCACCACTCACTCCCCTCACCACCACTCACCTCACCACTCACCTCACCACTCACCACTCACCTCACCACTCACTCACCACTCACCTCACCACTCACCACTCACCTCACCACTCACTCACCACTCACCTCACCTCACCACTCACTCACCTCACCACTCACTCACCACTCCCCTCACCACTCACCTCACCACTCACCACTCACCTCACCACTCACTCACCACTCACCTCACCTCACCACTCACTCACCACTCACCTCACCTCACCACTCACCTCACCACTCACCTCACCACTCACCTCACCACTCACCTCACCACTCACTCACCACTCAGCTCACCACTCACCTCACCACTCACTCACCACTCACCTCACCACTCACCACCCACTCACCTCACCACTCACTCACCACTCACCTCACCACTCACCTCACCACTCACCTCACCACTCACCCCACCACTCACTCACCACTCACCTCACGACTCACCTCACCACTCACTCACTCACCACTCACCTCACCACTCACTCACCACTCACTCACCACTCACCACTCACCTCACCACTCACCTCACCACTCACCTCACCACTCACCTCACCACTCACCTCACCACTCACCTCACCACTCACCCCACCACTCACCTCACCACTCACTCACCACTCACCTCACCTCACCACTCACCTCACCACTCACCTCACCACTCACCCCACCACTCACTCACCACTCACTCACCACTCACCTCACCACTCACCTCACCACTCACCTCACCACTCACCTCACCACTCACCTCACCACTCACCTCACCACTCACCCCACCACTCACCTCACCACTCACTCACCACTCACCTCACCTCACCACTCACCTCACCACTCACCTCACCACTCACCACACCACTCACCAATCACCTCACCACTCACCCCACCACTCACCTCACCACTCACCTCACCACTCACCTCACCACTCACCTCACCACTCACTCACCACTCACCTCACCACTCACCTCACCCCTCACCTCACCACTCACCTCACCAATCACTCACCACTCACCTCACCACTCACTCACCACTCACCTCACCACTCACCTCACCACTCACCAATCACCTCACCACTCACTCACCACCCACCTCACCACTCACCTCACCACTCACCTCACCACTCACTCACCACTCACTCACCACTCACCTCACCACTCACTCACCACTCACTCACCACTCACCTCACCACTCACTCACCACTCACCACTCACTCACTCACCACTCACCACTCACCTCACCACTCACCTCACCACTCACCTCACCACTCACTCACCACTCACCTCACCACTCACTCACCACTCACCACTCACCTCACCACTCACCTCACCACTCACTCACCACTCACCTCACCTCACACTCACCTCACCACTCACCTCACCACTCACCTCACCCCTCACTCACCACTCACTCACCACTCACCCCACCACTCACTCACCACTCACCTCACCACTCACCTCACCACTCACTCACCACTCACTCACCACTCACTCACCTCACCACTCACCTCACCACTCACCACTCACTCACCACTCACTCACCACTCACCTCACCACTCACCTCACCACTCACCTCACCACTCACCTCACCACTCACCCACCACTCACCTCACCACTCACTCACCACTCACCTCACCACTCACCACTCACTTCACCACTCACCTCACCACTCACCTCACCACTCACCTCACCACTCACCTCACCACTCACCTCACCACTCACCTCACCACTCACCCCACCACTCACCTCACCACTCACCTCACCAATCACCTCACCACTCACCCCACCACTCACCTCACCACTCACCTCACCACTCACCCACCACTCACCTCACCACTCACCTCACCACTCACCTCACCACTCACCTCACCACTCACCTCACCACTCACTCACCACTCACTCACCACTCACCTCACCTCACCACTCACTCACCACTCACCTCACCACTCACCTCACACTCACTCACCACTCACTCACCACTCACCTCACCTCACCACTCACTCACCACTCACTCACCACTCACCTCACCACTCACCTAAACACTCACCTAACCACTCACTCACCACTCACTCACCACTCACCTCACCACTCACCTCACCACTCACTCACCACTCACCACTCACTCACCACACCACTCATCACTCACCCCACCAATCACCTCACCACTCACTCACCACTCACCCACCTCACCCCTCACCTCACCCCTCACCTCACCACTCACCCCACCACTCACCTCACCACTCATCACTCACCTCACCACTCACATCACCACTCACCTCACCACTCACCACCCCACCACTCACCTCACCACTCACCACTCACCTCACCACTCACCTCACCACTCACCTCACCACTCACCTCACCACTCACCCCACCACTCACTCACCACTCACCTCACCACTCACCCCACCACTCACTCACCACTCACTCACCACTCACCTCACCAC
>NW_027621103.1:0-23398 GCF_964198595.1 Lampetra fluviatilis
ACTCACTCACACTACCCACTCACTCACTCCACTCACCCACCCACTCACTCACCCACTCACCCACCCACTCACCTCACTCACCCACTCACTCACTCACTCACCCACCCACTCACCCACTCACTCACTCACCCACCCACCCACTCACTCACCCACTCACCCACCCACTCACTCACCCACTCACCCACTCACCACCCACTCACTCACTCACCACTCACCACCCACTCACTCACTCACCCACTCACCCCACCACTCACTCACTCACCCACCCACTCACCCACTCACCCACCCACTCACCCACTCACTCACCCACTCACCCACTCACCCACTCACCCACCCACCCACTCACCCACCCACCCACTCACTCACCCACTCACCCCCCACTCACTCACCCACTCACTCACCCACCCACTCACTCACCCACCACCACCCACTCACTCACTCACCACCCACTCACCCACTCACTCACCCACTCACCACACCACCCACCCACTCACCCTCACTCACCCACTCACCCACACCCACCCACTCACCCACTCACCCACCCACTCACCACTCACTCACCCACTCACCCACTCACCCACTCACCCACCCACCCTCACCCACCCACTCACCCACTCACCCACTCACCACCCACACCACTCACCCACCCACTCACCCACTCACCACCCACCCACCCACTCACCACCCACTCACCCACCCACCCACTCACTCACTCACTCACCACCCACACCCCCACCCACTCACCCACTCACCCACCCACTCACTCACCCACCACCCACTCACCACTCACCCACACCCACTCACCCACCCACCACTCACCCACTCACCCACCCACTCACCACCCACCCACTCACTCACCCACACACCCACCCACCACACTCACCCACCACCCACTCACCCCACCCCCACCCACCACACACCACCACCCACACCACCCACTCACCCACCCACCCACTCCCCACTCACCCACACCACCCACTCACCACCCACCACCCACCCACCCCCACCACTCACCCACTCACCCACCACACACCCACCACCCACCCACCCACCACCCACTCACCCCCACCCACTCACCCACTCACCCACCCCCCACCCACTCACCCCCACCCACACCCCACCACCCACACACCACCCACCCACCCACCCACCCACCCCCCACCCACCCACCACCCCCACCCCCACACCCCACTCACCCCACACCCCCCACCCACACCCCACCCCCACCCACCCACTCCCCACCCACCACCCACCCACCACCCACCACCCACCCACCACCCACCCACCCACCCACTCACCCACCACACACCCCCCACCCCCACCACCCACCCCCCACCCCCCCACCACCCCACCCACCACCACCCACCCACCCACCCACCACCCCACCACCCACCCACCCACCCACCCACCACCACCCACCACCCACACACCCCACACCCACCCACCCACCCCACCACCCACCCACCCACCCACACACCCCACCACCCCCACACACCCACCACCCACCCACCACCACCCCCCACCCACCCACCACCCCCCACCCACCCACACACCCACCACCCCCCACCCCCCCCCACCCCCACCACCCCACCCACCCCCACCCACCCCCCCACCACCCACCCACACCCCCACCCACCACCCCCACCCCCCACCCACCACCCACCCACCACCACCACCCCACCCCCCACCCACCCACCCACCCCCCACTCACCACCCCACCCACCCACCCACCACACACCCACCCCACACCCCCACCCACCCACACACCCACCACCCACACCACCCACCCACCCCCCCACCCCCACCCACCCACCCCCCCACCACCCACTCACCCACCCACACACCACACACCCCCCACCCCACCCCACACCCACCCACCCCCACCACCCCACCCACCCCACCACCCCCACACCCACCCCACCCACCCACCCCACCACCACCCCCCACCACCACCCACACACCCCACACACCCCACCCCACACCACCCACCACCCCCACCCACCCCCACCACCACACCCCCACCCCACCCCACCCACCCACCCCCCCACCCACCCCACCCCCACCCCCCCCCCACCACCCACACCCCCACCCCCCACCACCCACACCACACACCCACCCCACCCACCACCCACCCACCCACCACCCACCCACCACCACCACCCACCCACCACCCACCCACCCCCACCACTCACCCACCCCACTCACTCACCACCCACCACACCCACTCACCACCACCCCCACCCACCCACCCACTCACCCACCACCCACCCACCCACTCACACACTCACCACACACCCACACCCACCCACACACCACCCACCACCCCACCCACTCACCACCCCCACACCCACCCCACCCACCCACCCACCCACTCACCCACTCACCCACCCACCCACACCCACCACTCACCCACTCACCCACCCACTCACCCACCCACTCACCACTCACCACTCACCCACCCACCACCCCCACCACTCACCACCCACCCACCACCACACACCCCACTCACCCACTCACACACCCCTCACCCACTCACCCCACCCCACCCACTCACCACTCACCCACACCCCCCCCACCACATCCCCACCCCACCCACTCACCCACCCACCCACCCACTCACCCACTCACCCACCACCCACCCCCACCCACTCCACACACCCACACACACCCACTCACACACTCACTCACCACCACTCACACACTCACCCACTCACCCACTCACCACCACTCACCACTCACCCACCACTCACCACTCACCCACACACCCACCCACTCACCCACTCACCCACCCACTCACTCACCCACTCACCCACTCACTCACTCACCACTCACCCACTCACTCACCACCACTCACCCACTCACCACTCACCCACTCACTCACTCACCCACCCACTCACTCACCCACTCACCCACCCACTCACCCACCCACTCACTCACTCACCCACTCACTCACCCACCCACTCACTCACCCACTCACTCACTCATCCACCCACCCACTCACTCACCCACTCACCCACCCACTCACTCACCCACTCACCCACTCACCCACCCACTCACTCACTCACCCACTCACCCACTCACCCACCCACTCACCCACCCACTCACTCACCACTCACCCACTCACCCACTCACTCACCCACTCACCCACCCACTCACTCACCCACTCACCCACCCACTCACTCACTCACCCACTCACTCACTCACCCCACTCACCCACCCACTCACCCACTCACCCACCCACTCACTCACCCACTCACTCACCCACTCACCCACTCACTCACTCACCCACTCACCACTCACCCACTCACTCACTCACCCACTCACTCACTCACCCACCCACTCACCACTCACTCACCACCTACTCACCACACTCACCACACACTCACCACACTCACCACTCACTCACCACACACTCACCTACTCACCACTCACCACACACTCACCACTCACTCACCACACACTCACCTACTCACCACTCACTCACCACTCACTCACCACTCACTCACCACACTCACCACACACTCACCACTCACCACACTCACCACTCACTCACCACTCCGCTCGCTCTGATCTCAGTGTGGACTGGAAGCCGGTCACGTGACGAGCTGCCCCCCCTCTCCCTACAGCCCCTCCCCCCTCTCCCCATGTAGCCCCCACCCACTCCTCATGTAGCTCCGCCCACTTTCACCGTAGCCCCCACCCACTCCCCGTGTAGCCCCGCCCACTCTTCATGTAGCTCCGCCCACTTTCACCGTAGCCCCCAACCACTCCCCATGTAGCCCCCACCTACTCCTCATGTAGCTCCGCCCACTCCTCATGTAGCTCCGCCCACTTTCACCGTAGCCCCCACCCACTCCCCATGTAGCCCCCACCCACTCCCCGTGTAGCCCCGCCCACTCCTCATGTAGCTCCGCCCACTTTCACCGTAGCCCCCACCCACTCTCCCACCGTCCTCCCCCCTCCGCTGTTGATTGGAGGAGGGAGGCGGTGGGGAGGGGCGTGTCTCCTGACGCGCGTTCAGCCAATCAGCGCGCGGCTTTCCCTGCCCCCACACCCCCTCCCCCCCAATTTTTTTCAAGCTCGAGTCTGATTGGCCGAGCCTCCGGGTAACGGAACAACTCGCGCGCTGATTGGCTCAACGCTAGACCAAGCCACACCCCCTCCCACACCATCCCCCCCCCCTCGCATCTTCAAGCTCGAGTACCGATTGGCCGAGCCGGTGGATGACGTAACGTGCGAGTGGGGGTGATTGTAGAGCCAGCCCGTGCGCTGATTGGCTCAACGCGGGTGGGTGGGGGGTCACGTGATCGAGCCACACCCCCTCTCGCCACACTAACCCCGCCCACCACCGTCTCGACCAATCAAAACGCGATCGAACGCCAGGGCGCGTGAGCTGTCCGGCGACCAATCAGTGAGCGGGGATTTCACTGTGGTGGGGGGTGAGGGGGGAGGGGCTTGGGGGTGGAGGGGGGAGGGGCTTTGGGGCAGTGTTGAGTCTATGGGGCAGTGTTGAGTCTATGGGGCAGTGTTGAGTCTATGGGGCAGTGTTGAGTCTATGGGGCAATGTTGAGTCTATGGGGCAGTGTTGAGTCTATGGGGCAGTGTTGAGTCTATGGGGCAATGTTGAGTCTATGGGGCAGTGTTGAGTCTATGGGGCAGTGTTGAGTCTATGGGGCAGTGTTGAGTCTATGGGGCAGTGTTGAGTCTATGGGGCAATGTTGAGTCTATGGGGCAGTGTTGAGTCTATGGGGCAGTGTTGAGTCTATGGGGCAGTGTTGAGTCTATGGGCAGTGTTGAGTCTATGGGGCAGTGTTGAGTCTATGGGGCAGTGTTGAGTCTATGGGGCAGTGTTGAGTCTATGGGGCAGTGTTGAGTCTATGGGGCAGTGTTGAGTCTATGGGGCAATGTTGAGTCTATGGGGCAGTGTTGAGTCTATGGGCAGTGTTGAGTCTATGGGCAGTGTTGAGTCTATGGGGCAGTGTTGAGTCTATGGGGCAGTGTTGAGTCTATGGGGCAGTGTTGAGTCTATGGGGCAGTGTTGAGTCTATGGGGCAGTGTTGAGTCTATGGGGCAGTGTTGAGTCTATGGGGCAGTGTTGAGTCTATGGGGCAGTGTTGAGTCTATGGGGCAATGTTGAGTCTATGGGGCAGTGTTGAGTCTATGGGGCAATGTTGAGTCTATGGGGCAGTGTTGAGTCTATGGGGCAGTGTTGAGTCTATGGGGCAGTGTTGAGTCTATGGGGCAGTGTTGAGTCTATGGGGCAGTGTTGAGTCTATGGGGCAATGTTGAGTCTATGGGGCAGTGTTGAGTCTATGGGGCAGTGTTGAGTCTATGGGGCAGTGTTGAGTCTATGGGGCAGTGTTGAGTCTATGGGGCAGTGTTGAGTCTATGGGGCAGTGTTGAGTCTATGGGGCAGTGTTGAGTCTATGGGGCAGTGTTGAGTCTATGGGGCAGTGTTGAGTCTATGGGGCAGTGTTGAGTCTATGGGGCAGTGTTGAGTCTATGGTGCAGTGTTGAGTCTATGGGGCAGTGTTGAGTCTATGGGGCAGTGTTGAGTCTATGGGGCAGTGTTGAGTCTATGGGGCAGTGTTGAGTCTATGGTGCAGTGTTGAGTCTATGGGGCAGTGTTGAGTCTATGGGGCAGTGTTGAGTCTATGGTGCAGTGCTGAGTCTATGGGCAGTGTTGAGTCTATGGTGCAGTGTTGAGTCTATGGTGCAGTGTTGAGTCTATGGTGCAGTGTTGAGTCTATGGTGCAGTGTTGAGTCTATGGGGCAGTGTTGAGTCTATGGGGCAGTGTTGAGTCTATGGTGCAGTGCTGAGTCTATGGGGCAGTGTTGAGTCTATGGTGCAGTGCTGAGTCTATGGGGCAGTGTTGAGTCTATGGGTGGCAGTGTTGAGTCTATGGTGCAGTGTTGAATCTATGGTGCAGTGTTGAGTCTATGGGGCAGTGTTGAGTCTATGGGCAGTGTTGAGTCTATGGGGCAGTGTTGAGTCTATGGTGCAGTGTTGAGTCTATGGTGCAGTGTTGAGTCTATGGTGCAGTGTTGAGTCTATGGTGCAGTGTTGAGTCTATGGTGCAGTGCTGAGTCTATGGTGCAGTGTTGAGTCTATGGGGCAGTGTTGAGTCTATGGGGCAGTGTTGAGTCTATGGGCAGTGTTGAGTCTATGGTGCAGTGTTGAGTCTATGGGGCAGTGTTGAGTCTATGGTGCAGTGTTGAGTCTATGGTGCAGTGTTGAGTCTATGGGGCAGTGTTGAGTCTATGGGGCAGTGTTGAATCTATGGTGCAGTGTTGAGTCTATGGGGCAGTGTTGAGTCTATGGGCAGTGTTGAGTCTATGGGCAGTGTTGAGTCTATGGGGCAGTGTTGAGTCTATGGTGCAGTGTTGAGTCTATGGTGCAGTGTTGAGTCTATGGTGCAGTGTTGAGTCTATGGTGCAGTGTTGAGTCTATGGTGCAGTGTTGAGTCTATGGGGCAGTGTTGAGTCTATGGGGCAGTGTTGAGTCTATGGTGCAGTGCTGAGTCTATGGGGCAGTGTTGAGTCTATGGTGCAGTGTTGAGTCTATGGGTGGCAGTGTTGAGTCTATGGGGCAGTGTTGAGTCTATGGGTGGCAGTGTTGAGTCTATGGGCAGTGTTGAGTCTATGGGTGGCAGTGTTGAGTCTATGGGGCAGTGTTGAGTCTATGGGTGGCAGTGTTGAGTCTATGGTGCAGTGTTGAGTCTATGGGTGGCAGTGTTGAGTCTATGGGTGGCAGTGTTGAGTCTATGGGTGGCAGTGTTGAGTCTATGGGTGGCAGTGTTGAGTCTATGGGTGGCAGTGTTGAGTCTATGGGTGGCAGTGTTGAGTCTATGGGTGGCAGTGTTGAGTCTATGGGTGGCAGTGTTGAGTCTATGGGTGGCAGTGTTGAGTCTATGGGGCAGTGTTGAGTCTATGGGGCAGTGTTGAGTCTATGGGTGGCAGTGTTGAGTCTATGGGTAGTTTTGAATGGTCTATGGTACAAACACAAAATTATAAAAGTCTGCAAATCTGAGCCGCATAGCCGAACACTCAGACGAGACCGCGATAAAATCTCGCTACAAAATTCGCTTCTAAAATTAAAAAAAAATTAAAGTTTTAAAATCGGATGTGACGTCACCATCGAATCGTGAACTCGCTGCGCGCGCGCGCGACCCTTGACATACCGGAAGTAGTTCCTATTTAAATAAAAAAAACATTTCTAAACACTTTTTTGGTTTAAAAAAATAAAACGAATTTAATAGCGAAAGAGTTAAAATCAGAGTCACGATATAAAGCGACGAAGCTCGATTAATTTAAATCTTTGTTAAAATTAAAAGTTAATAAAAACATGAAAAAAAATATGTTAATTTGGTGACCCGGAAGTTGTTCGCGTGCGCGCGACCAAGGAAACCGACTTCCGCCATCGACTCTGCATGGAAGGTAACGCGCTTGGGACGGCTCAATTAGTGGGATCAACTGTCAATTAGTGGGATCCCCTATTAATTAGTGGGGTCCGCTGTTAGTGAGGCTCCGACAGGGTTCAGTGTTAATCACTGAGGCTCACAGAGCCAGACTGAGGCTCCCACAGGGTTCAGTGTTAATCTCTGAGGCTCACAGAGCCAGACTGAGGCTCCCACAGGGTTCAGTGTTAATCGCTGAGGCTCACAGAGCCAGACTGAGGCTCCCACAGGGTTCAGTGTTAATCACTGAGGCTCACAGAGCCAGACTGAGGCTCCCACAGGGTTCAGTGTTAATCGCTGAGGCTCACAGAGCCAGACTGAGGCTCCCACAGGGTTCAGTGTTAATCGCTGAGGCTCACAGAGCCAGACTGAGGCTCCCACAGGGTTCAGTGTTAATCACTGAGGCTCACAGAGCCAGACTGAGGCTCCCACAGGGTTCAGTGTTAATCACTGAGGCTCACAGAGCCAGACTGAGGCTCCCACAGGGTTCAGTGTTAATCGCTGAGACTCACAGAGCCAGACTAAGGCTCCCACAGGGTTCAGTGTTAATCGCTGAGACTCACAGAGCCAGACTGAGGCTCCCACAGGGTTCAGTGTTAATCACTGAGACTCACAGAGCCAGACTGAGGCTCCCACAGGGTTCAGTGTTAATCTCTGAGGCTCACAGAGCCAGACTGAGGCTCCCACAGGGTTCAGTGTTAATCTCTGAGGCTCACAGAGCCAGACTGAGGCTCCCACAGGGTTCAGTGTTAATCACTGAGACTCACAGAGCCAGACTGAGGCTCCCACAGGGTTCAGTGTTAATCTCTGAGGCTCACAGAGCCAGACTGAGGCTCCCACAGGGTTCAGTGTTAATCTCTGAGGCTCACAGAGCCAGACTGAGGCTCCCACAGGGTTCAGTGTTAATCTCTGAGGCTCACAGAGCCAGACTGAGGCTCCCACAGGGTTCAGAGTTAATCACTGAGGCTCACAGAGCCAGACTGAGGCTCCCACAGGGTTCAGTGTTAATCTCTGAGACTCACAGAGCCAGACTGAGGCTCCCACAGGGTTCAGTGTTAAGCACTGAGGCTCACAGAGCCAGACTAAGGCTCCCACAGGGTTCAGTGTTAATCACTGAGGCTCACAGAGCCAGACTAAGGCTCCCACAGGGTTCAGTGTTAATCACTGAGGCTCACAGAGCCAGACTAAGGCTCCCACAGGGTTCAGTGTTAATCACTGAGGCTCACAGAGCCAGACTAAGGCTCCCACAGGGTTCAGTGTTAATCACTGAGGCTCACAGAGCCAGACTGAGGCTCCCACAGGGTTCAGTGTTAATCTCTGAGGCTCACAGAGCCAGACTGAGGCTCCCACAGGGTTCAGTGTTAATCACTGAGGCTCACAGAGCCAGACTGAGGCTCCCACAGGGTTCAGTGTTAATCTCTGAGGCTCACAGAGCCAGACTGAGGCTCCCACAGGGTTCAGTGTTAATCACTGAGGCTCACAGAGCCAGACTAAGGCTCCCACAGGGTTCAGTGTTAATCACTGAGGCTCACAGAGCCAGACTAAGGCTCCCACAGGGTTCAGTGTTAATCACTGAGGCTCACAGAGCCAGACTAAGGCTCCCACAGGGTTCAGTGTTAATCACTGAGGCTCACAGAGCCAGACTAAGGCTCCCACAGGGTTCAGTGTTAATCACTGAGGCTCACAGAGCCAGACTAAGGCTCCCACAGGGTTCAGTGTTAATCGCTGAGACTCACAGAGCCAGACTGAGGCTCCCACAGGGTTCAGTGTTAATCACTGAGGCTCACAGAGCCAGACTAAGGCTCCCACAGGGTTCAGTGTTAATCGCTGAGACTCACAGAGCCAGACTAAGGCTCCCACAGGGTTCAGTGTTAATCGCTGAGACTCACAGAGCCAGACTGAGGCTCCCACAGGGTTCAGTGTTAATCACTGAGGCTCACAGAGCCAGACTGAGGCTCCCACAGGGTTCAGTGTTAATCACTGAGGCTCACAGAGCCAGACTAAGGCTCCCACAGGGTTCAGTGTTAATCGCTGAGACTCACAGAGCCAGACTGAGGCTCCCACAGGGTTCAGAGTTAATCACTGAGGCTCACAGAGCCAGACTGAGGCTCCCACAGGGTTCAGTGTTAATCACTGAGGCTCACAGAGCCAGACTGAGGCTCCCACAGGGTTCAGTGTTAATCACTGAGGCTCACAGAGCCAGACTGAGGCTCCCACAGGGTTCAGTGTTAATCACTGAGGCTCACAGAGCCAGACTAAGGCTCCCACAGGGTTCAGTGTTAATCGCTGAGACTCACAGAGCCAGACTGAGGCTCCCACAGGGTTCAGAGTTAATCACTGAGACTCACAGAGCCAGACTGAGGCTCCCACAGGGTTCAGTGTTAATCACTGAGGCTCACAGAGCCAGACTAAGGCTCCCACAGGGTTCAGTGTTAATCACTGAGACTCACAGAGCCAGACTGAGGCTCCCACAGGGTTCAGTGTTAATCACTGAGGCTCACAGAGCCAGACTGAGGCTCCCACAGGGTTCAGTGTTAATCACTGAGGCTCACAGAGCCAGACTAAGGCTCCCACAGGGTTCAGTGTTAATCGCTGAGACTCACAGAGCCAGACTGAGGCTCCCACAGGGTTCAGAGTTAATCACTGAGACTCACAGAGCCAGACTGAGGCTCCCACAGGGTTCAGTGTTAATCACTGAGGCTCACAGAGCCAGACTAAGGCTCCCACAGGGTTCAGTGTTAATCACTGAGACTCACAGAGCCAGACTGAGGCTCCCACAGGGTTCAGTGTTAATCACTGAGGCTCACAGAGCCAGACTGAGGCTCCCACAGGGTTCAGTGTTAATCACTGAGGCTCACAGAGCCAGACTGAGGCTCCCACAGGGTTCAGTGTTAATATCTGAGGCTCACAGAGCCAGACTAAGGCTCCCACAGGGTTCAGTGTTAATCACTGAGGCTCACAGAGCCAGACTGAGGCTCCCACAGGGTTCAGTGTTAATCACTGAGGCTCACAGAGCCAGACTGAGGCTCCCACAGGGTTCAGTGTTAATCACTGAGGCTCACAGAGCCAGACTAAGGATCCCACAGGGTTCAGTGTTAATCACTGAGGCTCACAGAGCCAGACTAAGGCTCCCACAGGGTTCAGTGTTAATCACTGAGGCTCACAGAGCCAGACTAAGGCTCCCACAGGGTTCAGTGTTAATCGCTGAGACTCACAGAGCCAGACTGAGGCTCCCACAGGGTTCAGTGTTAATCTCTGAGGCTCACAGAGCCAGACTGAGGCTCCCACAGGGTTCAGTGTTAATCGCTGAGACTCACAGAGCCAGACTGAGGCTCCCACAGGGTTCAGTGTTAATCACTGAGGCTCACAGAGCCAGACTGAGGCTCCCACAGGGTTCAGTGTTAATCTCTGAGGCTCACAGAGCCAGACTGAGGCTCCCACAGGGTTCAGTGTTAATCTCTGAGGCTCACAGTGCCAGACTGAGGCTCCCACAGGGTTCAGTGTTAATCACTGAGGCTCACAGTGCCAGACTGAGGCTCCCACAGGGTTCAGTGTTAATCTCTGAGGCTCACAGAGCCAGACTGAGGCTCCCACAGGGTTCAGTGTTAATCTCTGAGGCTCACAGTGCCAGACTGAGGCTCCCACAGGGTTCAGTGTTAATCACTGAGGCTCACAGTGCCAGACTGAGGCTCCCACAGGGTTCAGTGTTAATCGCTGAGACTCACAGAGCCAGACTGAGGCTCCCACAGGGTTCAGTGTTAATCGCTGAGACTCACAGAGCCAGACTGAGGCTCCCACAGGGTTCAGTGTTAATCACTGAGGCTCACAGAGCCAGACTAAGGCTCCCACAGGGTTCAGTGTTAATGGGGTTCAGTGTTAATGGGTGATGTTGTTGATGTTGTTGATGTTGTTGTTGATGTTGTTGATGATGTTGTTGATGATGTTGATGATGTTGATGTTGTTGATGTTGTTGATGTTGTTGTTGATGTTGTTGATGATGTTGATGATGTTGATGATGTTGATGTTGTTGATGTTGTTGATGTTGTTGTTGATGTTGTTGATGATGTTGATGATGTTGATGATGTTGTTGATGATGTTGTTGTTGTTGTTGTTGATGATGATGTTGTTGATGATGTTGATGATGTTGTTGATGTTGTTGATGTTGTTGATGTTGTTGTTGATGTTGTTGATGTTGTTGTTGATGTTGTTGATGTTGTTGATGTTGTTGATGTTGTTGATGATGTTGATGTTGTTGTTGATGTTGTTGTTGATGATGTTGTTGATGTTGTTGATGTTGTTGTTGATGATGTTGTTGATGTTGTTGATGTTGATGATGTTGATGATGTTGATGTTGTTGATGTTGTTGTTGATGTTGTTGATGTTGTTGATGTTGTTGTTGATGTTGTTGATGTTGATGATGTTGATGTTGTTGATGTTGTTGATGATGTTGTTGATGTTGTTGATGTTGTTGTTGATGTTGTTGATGTTGTTGTTGATGTTGATGATGTTGATGATGTTGATGTTGTTGATGTTGTTGTTGATGTTGTTGATGTTGTTGTTGATGTTGTTGTTGTTGTTGTTGTTTAGGCCTCAACTCAGAGAGTGTCCGTGCCGGGTGTAAGAAATGTGGATACCGTGAGTAGCAATCACACAAACTACCATCACCACCACCATCACTACCATCACCATCACCACTACCATCACTACTACCACTACTACCACTACCATCACTACCATCACTACTACTACACTACTACTACACTACCACTATCATCACCACTGCCATCACCACTACTACACTACTACTACACTACTACCATCACTACTACTACACTACTACTACACTACCACTATCATCACCACTGCCATCACCACTACTACACTACTACTACACTACTACCATCACTACTACTACACTACCATCATTACTACCATCACTACCATCACTACCATCACTACTACTACACTACTACCACCACTACTACTACACTACTACTACACTACCATCACTACTACCATCACTACCATCACTACCATCACTACCATCACCACTACTACTACTACCATCACTACTACCATCACTACTACTACCACTACTACTACCACTACTACTACACTACCATCACTACTACCATCACTACCATCACTACCATCACCACTACTACTACTACCATCACTACTACCATCACCACTGCCATCACTACTACTACACTACTACTACACTACCATCACCACTGCCATCACTGCCATCACCACCATCACTACCATCACTACTACCATCACTACTACACTACTACACTACCATCACCACTGCCATCACCACTGCCATCACTACCATCACTACTACTACCACTATCATCACTACTACTACACTACCATCACTACCATCACTACTACCATCACTACTACACTACTACACTACCATCACCACTGCCATCACCACTACCATCACTACCATCACTACTACCATCACTACTACACTACTACACTACCATCACCACTGCCATCACCACTACCATCACTACCATCACTACTACTACCACTATCATCACTACTACTACACCATCATCACTACCATCACTACCATCACCACTACCATCACTACTACCATCACTACTACTACACTACAATCACACACACTACCATCACTACCATCACTACCATCACCACTACCATCACCACTACCATCACCACTACCATCACTACTACTACCACTACCATCACTACTACTACACTACAATCACACACACTGCCATCACTACCATCACTACCATCACTACTACCACTACCATCACTACTACCATCACTACTACTACACTACAATCACACACACTACCATCACTACCATCACTACCATCACCACTACCATCACTACTACCATCACTACTACTACACTACAATCACACACACTACCATCACTACCATCACTACCATCACCACTACCATCACTACTACCATCACTACTACTACACTACAATCACACACACTGCCATCACTACCATCACTACCATCACTACTACCACTACCATCACTACTACCATCACTACTACTACACTACAATCACACACACTGCCACCACTACCATCACTACCATCACTACCATCACCACTACCATCACTACTACCATCACTACTACTACACTACAATCACACACACTACCATCACTACCATCACTACCATCACCACTACCATCACTACTACCATCACTACTACTACACTACAATCACACACACTGCCATCACTACCATCACTACCATCACTACTACCACTACCATCACTACTACCATCACTACTACTACACTACAATCACACACACTGCCACCACTACCATCACTACCATCACTACCATCACCACTACCATCACTACTACCATCACTACTACTACACTACAATCACACACACTACCATCACCACTACTACACTACTACTACACTACTATCACTAATACTACACTACTACCATCACTACTACTACACTACAATCACACACACTACCATCACTACCATCACTACTACTACCACTACCATCACTACTACCATCACTACTACTACACTACAATCACACACACTACCATCACTACCATCACTACACTACTACTACTACACTATCACTACTACTACACTACTACTACTACACTACTACTACTACACTACAAATACTACACTACTACTACTACACTACAAATACTACACTACTACTATTACACTACCACTACTACTACACTACTACACTACTACTGAGTGAGTAACTGACTGACTGACTGAGTGACTGAGTGACTGACTGAGTGACTGGGTGACTGAGTGAGTGAGTGAGTGACTGAGTGAGTGACTGACTGAGTGAGTGACTGAGTGAGTGACTGACTGAGTGAGTGACTGACTGACTGAGTGAGTGAGTGAGTGACTGAGTGAGTGACTGACTGACTGAGTGAGTGACTGACTGAGTGAGTGACTGAGTGAGTGAGTGACTGACTGAGTGAGTGAGTGACTGAGTGAGTGAGTGAGTGACTGAGTGAGTGACTGAGTGGGTGGGTGGGTGGGTGAGTGAGTGACTGAGTAAGTGAGTGAGTGGGTGAATGAGTGAGTGAGTGACTGACTGAGTGAGTGGGTGAGTGGGTGAGTGGGTGAGTGGGTGAGTGGGTGGGTGACTGAGTGACTGAGTGGGTGAGTGGGTGGGTGAGTGGGTGGGTGGGTGAGTGACTGAGTGAGTGAGTGACTGACTGAGTAACTGAGTGAGTGAGTGAGTGACTGAGTGACTGAGTGAGTGACTGGGTGACTGAGTGAGTGACTGAGTGAGTGACTGAGTGACTGACTGACTGAGTAACTGACTGACTAAGTGACTGAGTGTCTCCACATTAACCCCCCGTGTCCCACCCCCCCCCCACCCAGCTGGTCACCTGACCTACGAATGCCGCAACTTTGTCCATGTCGCCCCTCACAAGGACGTGGTCCTGGATGTGACTGACTGAGTGAGTGACTGAGTGGGTGAGTGACTGAGTGGGTGAGTGAGTGACTGAGTGGGTGAGTGACTGAGTGGGTGAGTGAGTGACTGACTGACTGAGTGAGTGAGTGGGTGAGTGGGTGGGTGAGTGACTGAGTGACTGAGTGAGTGAGTGTCTGAGTGAGTGAGTGTCTGAGTGAGTGAGTGAGTGTATGAGTGAGTGAGTGAGTGGGTGGGTGAGTGACTGAGTGACTGAGTGGGTGAGTGGGTGGGTGGGTGAGTGACTGAGTGACTGAGTGGGTGAGTAGGTGAGTAGGTGAGTGGGTGGGTGAGTGAGTGGGTGAGCGACTGACTGAGTGACTGAGTGAGTAACTGATTGAGCGAGTGACTGAGTGACTAACTGAGTGAATGACTAAGTAACTGAGTGAGCGAGTGACTGAGCGACTGACTGAGTGACTGAGTGAGTAACTGATTGAGCGAGTGACTGAGTGACTAACTGAGTGACTGACTGAGTGACTGAGTGAGTAACTGATTGAGCGAGTGACTGAGCGACTGACTGAGTGACTGAGTGAGTGACTGAGTGAGTAACTGATTGAGCGAGTGACTGAGTGACTAACTGAGTGAATGACTAAGTAACTGAGTGAGTGACTGTCCCACCCCCTGTGTCCCACCCCCTGTGTCCCACCCCCCCCCGCCCCCCCCCCACCCAGCTGGTCACCTGACCTACGAATGCCGCAACTTTGTCCCTGCCGACCCTCACAAGGACGTGGTCCTGGATGTGACTGACTGAGTGAGTGACTGAGTGACTGAGTAAGTGACTGAGTGACTGAGTGAGTGACTGAGTGAATGACTGAGCGACTGACTGAGTGAATGACTGAGTGACTGAGTGACTGAGTGAGTGACTGAGTGAGTGAGTGACTGAGTGACTGACTGACTGTCCCACCCCCTGTGTCCCACCCCCCCCCCCACCCCCCTTGTCCCACCCCCACCCACCCCCAGCTGGTCACCTGACCTACGAATGCCGCAACTTTGTCCGTGCCGACCCTCACAAGGACGTGGTCTTGGATGTGACTGAGTGAGTGAGTGAGTGGGTGAGTGACTGAGTGAGTGACTGAGCGAGTGACTGAGCGAGTGACTGACTGACTGTCCCACCCCCTGTGTCCCACCCCCTGTGTCCCACCCCCCCCCCGCCCCCCCCCCCACACCCAGCTGGTCACCTGACCTACGAATGCCGCAACTTTGTCCGTGCCGATCCTCACAAGGACGTGGTCCTGGATGTGACTGACTGAGTGAGTGACTGAGTGAGTAACTGATTGAGCGAGTGACTGAGTGACTAACTGAGTGACTGACTGACTGTCCCACCTTCTGTGTCCCACCCCCCCCACACCCAGCTGGTCACCTGACCTACGAATGCCGCAACTTTGTCCGTGCCGATCCTCACAAGGACGTGGTCCTGGATGTGACTGACTGAGTGAGTGACTGAGTGAGTAACTGATTGAGCGAGTGACTGAGTGACTAACTGAGTGACTGACTGACTGTCCCACCCCCTGTGTCCCACCCCCCCCCCACCCCCAGCTGGTCACCTGACCTACGAATGCCGCAACTTTGTCCGTGCCGATCCTCACAAGGACGTGGTCTTGGATGTGACTGACTGAGTGAGTGACTGAGTGGGTGAGTGAGTGAGTGGGTGGGTGGGTGGGTGAGTGGGTGGGTGGGTGAGTGAGTGGGTGGGTGAGTGACTGAGTGACTGAGTGGGTGAGTGGGTGAGTGAGTGAGTGAGTGGGTGGGTGGGTGAGTGACTGAGTGACTGAGTGGGTGGGTGGGTGGGTGAGTGAGTGGGTGGGTGAGTGAGTGGGTGACTGACTGACTGAGTGAGTGAGTGACTGAGTGACTGTCCCACCCCCTGTGTCCCACCCCCCCCCACCCCCCCCCACCCCCAGCTGGTCACCTGACCTACGAATGCCGCAACTTTGTCCGTGCTGACCCTCACAAGGACGTGGTCTTGGATGTGAGCAGCACCAGCACAGGGAGCAGCAGCAGCAGCAGCAGCGATGACGACAGTGATGGGAGCGGTCGCCATGGCGACGGGGGTCGTCGTCGTCGCCGTGGCAACGGAGAGGGCGGCGACGGTCGCCGTGGAGACGGGAGGAAGGGAAAGAAACGAAAGAGGAGGAGGGGGGGAGGGGGAGGAGGGGGGCAAAGGTGAGACGTTGTGTACTGTACACTACACTGTACACTGTGTACTGTACACTACACTGTACACTGTACACTATATACTGTACACTACACTGTACACTACACTATACACTACACTATACACTACACTGTACACTACTACTATACACTACACTATACACTACACTATACACTACACTGTACACTACACTATACACTACACTATACACTACACTGTACACTACTACTATACACTACACTATACACTACACTATACACTACACACTACACTATACACTACACTATACACTATACTATACACTACACTATACACTACACTATACACTACACTATACACTACACTATACACTACACTACACACTACACTACACACTACACTATACACTACACTATACACTACAATACACTACACTATACACTATACACTACACTATACACTACACTATACACTATACACTACACTATACACTACACTATACACTACACACTACACTATACACTACACTATACACTATACACTACACTATACACTACACTATACACTACACTATACACTACACTACACACTACACTACACACTACACTATACACTACACTATACACTACACTATACACTACACTATACACTACACTATACACTACACTATACACTATACACTACACTATACACTACACTATACACTATACACTACACACTACACTATACACTACACTATACACTATACACTACACTATACACTACACTATACACTACACTATACACTACACTATACACTACACTACACACTACACTATACACTACACTACACACTACACTATACACTACACTATACACTATACACTACACTATACACTACACTATACACTACACTATACACTACACTATACACTACACTATACACTACACTATACACTACACTATACACTACACTATACACTACACACTACACTAATATACTACACTACACACTACACTATACACTACACTATACACTACACTATACACTACACACTACACTATATACTACACTACACACTACACTATATACTACACTACACTATACACTATACACTACACTATACACTACACTATACACCACACTATACACTACACTGCACACTACACTGTACACTACACTGTACACTACACTGCACACTACACTGTACACTACACTGTTACACAACTGTACACCACATAATATACACTGTACAGTACCCTACTGTACACTGCACTACCATACAGTGCAACGCCCTACTGTACAATACACTACTGTTTGGTGGTTGTGGTTGTTGTGGTTGTGGTTGTTGTGGTTGTTGTTGATGTGGTTGCTGTGGTTGTTGATGTGGTTGTTGTTGTTGTGGTTATTGTTGTTGTGGTTGTTGTTGATGTGGTTGTTGTTGATGTGGTTGTTGTTGATGTGGTTGCTGTGGTTGTTGATGTGGTTGTTGTTGTTGTGGTTGTTGTTGATGTGGTTGTTGTTGTTGTGGTTGTTGTTGTTGTGGTTGTTGTTGATGTGGTTGTTGTTGATGTGGTTGTTGTTGTTGTGGTTGTTGTTGATGTGGTTGTTGTTGTTGTGGTTGTTGTGGTTGTTGTTGATGTGGTTGTTGTTGTTGTGGTTGTTGTTGTTGTGGTTGTTGTTGATGTGGTTGTTGTTGATGTGGTTGTTGTTGTTGTGGTTGTTGTTGATGTGGTTGTTGTTGTTGTGGTTGTTGTTGTTGTGGTTGTTGTTGATGTGGTTGTTGTTGATGTGGTTGCTGTGGTTGTTGATGTGGTTGTTGATGTGGTTGTTGTTGTTGTGGTTGTTGTTGTGGTTGTTGTTGTTGTTGATGTGGTTGTTGTTGATGTGGTTGTTGTTGATGTGGTTGTTGAGGTTGTGGTTGTTGTTGATGTGGTTGTTGTTGTTGTGGTTGTTGTTGTTGTGGTTGTTGTTGATGTTGTTGTTGATGTTGTGGTTGTTGTTGATGTTGTTGTTGAGGTTGTGGTTGTTGTTGATGTTGTTGTTGATGTTGTGGTTGTTGTTGATGTGGTTGTTGATGTTGTGGTTGTTGTTGTTGTGGTTGTTTGTTGTTGTGGTTGTTGTTGATGTGGTTGTTGTTGATGTGGTTGTTGATGTTGTGGTTGTTGTTGATGTGGTTGTTGTTGATGTGGTTGTTGTTGTTGTGGTTGTTGTTGATGTGGTTGTTGTTGATGTGGTTGTTGTTGTTGTGGTTGTTGTTAATGTGGTTGTTGATGTTGTGGTTGTTGTTGTTGTGGTTGTTGTTGTTGTGGTTGTTGTTGATGTGGTTGTTGTTGATGTGGTTGTTGTTGATGTGGTTGTTGTTGATGTGGTTGTTGTTGTTGTGGTTGTTGATGTTGTGGGTTGTTGTTGTTGTGGTTGTTGTTGTTGTGGTTGTTGTTGATGTGGTTGTTGATGTTGTGGTTGTTGTTGATGTGGTTGTTGTTGTTGTGGTTGTTGTTGATGTGGTTGTTGTTGATGTGGTTGTTGTTGATGTGGTTGTTGTTGATGTGGTTGTTGTTGATGTGGTTGTTGATGTTGTGGTTGTTGTTGATGTGGTTGTTGATGTTGTGGTTGTTGTTGATGTGGTTGTTGATGTTGTGGTTGTTGTTGATGTGGTTGTTGTTGTTGATGTGGTTGTTGTTGATGTGGTTGTTGTTGATGTGGTTGTTGTTGATGTGGTTGTTGTTGTTGATGTGGTTGTTGTTGATGTGGTTGTTGTTGATGTGGTTGTTGTGGTGAATGTGGTTGTTGTGGTTGTTGTTGATGATGTGGTTGCTGTGGTTGTGGTGGTAGTTTAGGTTGTTGTTGTTGTTGTTTAGGTTGTTGTTGTTGTGGTTGTTTTTGTTTTGGTTATTGAGGTTGTGGTGAATGTGGTTGTAGTGGTTGTTGTTGATGATGTGGTTGCTGTGGATGTTGTTGTGGTGGTTGTTTAGGTTGTTGTTGTTGTCATGGTTGTTGTGGTTGTTGTGGTTGTTGTGGTTGTTGTTGTTGTTGTCATGGTTGTTGTGGTTGTTGTGGTTGTCATGGTTGTTGTGGTTGTTGTGGTTGTTGTGGTTGTCATGGTTGTTGTGGTTGGTGTTGTTGTTGTCATGGTTGTTGTGGTTGTCATGGTTGTTGTGGTTGTCATGGTTGTTGTGGTTGTCATGGTTGTTGTGGTTGTTGTGGTTGTTGTGGTTGTCATGGTTGTTGTGGTTGTCATGGTTGTTGTGGTTGTTGTGGTTGTTGTGGTTGTTGTGGTTGTCATGGTTGTTGTGGTTGTTGTTGTTGTTGTCATGGTTGTTGTGGTTGTCATGGTTGTTGTGGTTGTCATGGTTGTTGTGGTTGTCATGGTTGTTGTGGTTGTTGTGGTTGTTGTGGTTGTCATGGTTGTTGTGGTTGTTGTGGTTGTCATGGTTGTTGTGGTTGTCATGGTTGTTGTGGTTGTTGTGGTTGTTGTGGTTGTCATGGTTGTTGTGGTTGGTGTTGTTGTTGTCATGGTTGTTGTGGTTGTCATGGTTGTTGTGGTTGTCATGGTTGTTGTGGTTGTCATGGTTGTTGTGGTTGTTGTGGTTGTCATGGTTGTTGTGGTTGTCATGGTTGTTGTGGTTGTCATGGTTGTTGTGGTTGTTGTGGTTGTTGTGGTTGTTGTGGTTGTCATGGTTGTCGTGGTTGTTGTTGTTGTTGTTGTCATGGTTGTTGTGGTTGTCATGGTTGTTGTGGTTGTCATGGTTGTTGTGGTTGTCATGGTTGTTGTGGTTGTTGTGGTTGTTGTGGTTGTCATGGTTGTTGTGGTTGTTGTTATCAGGACATTCAAGCCGACAGCAACAACGTTCCAGGAGAGAGAAACACAAAGACACAGAGACACACAGGTGAGTGGGTGGGTGAGTGGGTGAGTGAGTGGGTGAGTGGGTGGGTGAGTGGGTGAGTGGGTGAGTGGGTGGGTGAGTGAGTGGGTGGTGTGTGTGGAGTGGGTGGGTGGGTGGGTGAGGTGGGTGAGTGGGTGTGAGTGGGTGTGTGGGTGGGTGAGTGGGTGAGTGGGTGGGTGAGTGGGTGAGTGGGTGGGTGAGTGGGTGAGTGGGTGGTGAGTGAGTGGGTGAGTGGGTGGGTGAGTGGGTGAGTGAGTGGGTGGGTGAGTGGGTGAGTGGGTGAGTGGTGGGTGATGAGTGGGTGAGTGGTGGGTGAGTGGGTGAGTGAGTGGGTGAGTGGTGGTGAGTGGGTGAGAGGGTGGGTGAGTGGGGTGAGTGGGGGGTGTGAGTGGGTGAGTGGGTGGGTGAGTGGGTGAGTGAGTGGGTGAGTGGGTGGGTGAGTGGGTGAGTGGGTGGGTGAGTGGGTGAGTGAGTGGGTGGGTGAGTGGGGTGAGTGGGTGAGTGGGTGGGTGAGTGGGTGAGTGAGTGGGTGAGTGGGTGGGTGAGTGGGTGGGTGAGTGGGTGAGTGAGTGAGTGGGTGAGTGAGTGGGTGAGTGGGTGGGTGAGGTGAGTGAGTGGGTGGGTGAGTGGGTGGGTGAGTGGGTGTGTGGTGTGGGTGGGTGAGTGTGTGAGTGGGTGGGTGGGTGGGTGAGTGGGTGGGTGAGTGAGTGAGTGGTGGGTGAGTGGTGGAGTGAGTGGGTGGGTGGGTGAGTGAGTGGGTGGTGAGTGGGTGGAGTGAGTGGGTGAGTGGGTGAGTGGGTGGGTGGGTGAGTGAGTGGGTGGGTGGTGGGTGAGTGGGTGGGTGGGTGAGTGAGTGGGTGGGTGGGTGAGTGAGTGGGTGGGTGAGTGAGTGTGGGTGGTGAGTGGGTGTGGTGGGTGAGTGAGTGGGTGAGTGGGTGGGTGGGTGAGTGGGTGGGTGAGTGAGTGGTGAGTGGGTGGTGTGAGTGGGTGGGTGAGTGGGTGGAGTGGGTGAGTGAGTGGGTGGGTGGGTGGGTGAGTGAGTGGGTGGTGTGAGTGGGTGGGTGGGTGAGTGGGTGGGTGGGTGAGTGGGTGGTGTGGGTGAGTGAGTGGGTGGGTGTGGTGGGTGAGGTGAGTGAGTGGGTGGGTGGGTGGGTGAGTGGGTGGGTGGGTGAGTGAGTGGGTGGGTGAGTGGGGTGGGTGAGGTGAGTGAGTGGGTGGGTGAGTGGAGTGAGTGGTGAGTGGGTGGGTGAGTGGTGGTGAGTGGGTGGGTGGGTGTGGGTGAGTGGGTGGTGGGTGAGTGAGTGGGGTGGGTGGGTGAGTGAGTGAGTGGGTGGGTGAGTGGGTGGGTGAGTGGGTGGGTGAGTGGGTGAGTGGGTGGGTGGTGAGTGGGTGGGTGGGTGAGTGAGTGGGTGGGTGGGTGAGTGAGTGGGTGGGTGGGTGAGTGAGTGGGTGGGTGGGTGGTGAGTGAGTGAGTGGGTGGTGGGTGAGTGAGTGGGTGAGTGGGTGGGTGAGTGGGTGGGTGGGTGAGTGGGTGAGTGGTGTGGGTGAGTGGGTGGGTGGTGTGGGTGGGGTGAGTGGAGTGGGTGAGTGGGTGGGTGAGTGGGTGGGTGGGTGAGTGAGTGGGTGGGTGGGTGGGTGAGTGAGTGAGTGGGTGGGTGAGTGAGTGGGTGAGTGGTGGGTGGGTGGGTGGTGTGAGGTGGGTGAGTGAGTGGTGAGTGGGTGGTGGTGAGTGGGTGCGTGAGTGAGTGGGTGGGTGGGTGAGTGGGTGGGTGGGTGGGTGAGTGGTGAGTGGGTGTGTGAGTGTGGGTGGGTGAGTGGGTGGGTGAGTGGGTGAGTGGGTGAGTGAGTGGGTGGGTGAGTGAGTGGGTGTGGGTGGGTGGGTGGGTGAGTGGGTGTGGGTGGGTGAGTGAGTGGGTGGAGTGGGTGAGTGGTGCTGAGTGGGTGGGTGGGTGAGTGAGTGAGTGGGTGGGTGGGTGGGTGAGTGGGTGGGTGAGTGGGTGGGTGAGTGGGTGGGTGGGTGGTGTGAGTGAGTGAGTGAGTGGGTGGGTGAGTTGAGTGGGTGGGTGGGTGAGTGAGTGGGTGGTGAGTGGGTGGTGGTGAGTGGTGAGTGAGTGGGTGAGTGAGTGGGTGATGGGTGGTGAGTGAGTGGTGTGGGTGGAGTGTGTGAGTGGGTGAGTGGAGTGAGTGGGTGAGTGGGTGGGTGGGGGTGAGTGGGTGCGTGAGTGGGTGGGAGTGGGAGTGAGTGGGTGGGTGAGTGAGTGGGTGGGTGAGTGGTGGGTGTGAGGTGGGTGGGTGGGTGGGTGGGAGTGGTGGTGGGTGAGTGAGTGGGTGGGTGAGTGAGTGAGTGGGTGGGTGGAGTGTGTGGGTGAGTGGGTGGGGTGGGTGAGTGGAGTGAGTGGGTGAGTGGTGAGTGGATAGACGTGAGTGAGTGAGTGCGTGAGTGAGTGGGTGGGTGGGTGAGTGG
>NW_027621104.1:0-1000 GCF_964198595.1 Lampetra fluviatilis
CACCCACACACCCACCCACCCACCTACCCAACTAAACACTCACTCACCCTCCCACACACCACCCACCAACTTACCCAACTAAACACTCACTCACCCCACCCACCCACCAACCCACCAACCTACCCAACTAAACACCCACTCACCCACCCACCCAACTAAACACCCACTCACTCACCCACACACCCACCCACCAACCTACCCACTAAACACTCACTCACCCACCCACCCAACTAAACACCCACCCACCCAACTAAACACCCACTCACTCACCCACCCACCCAACTAAACACCCACCCACAAACCTACCCAACTAAACATCCACTCACTCACCCAACTAAACAACCCACTCACCCACCAACCTACCCACTAAACACTCACTCACTCACTCACCCACCCACCCAACTAAACACCCACCCACCCAACTAAACACCCACTCACTCACCCACCCACCCAACTAAACACCCACCCACCCAACTAAACACCCACTCACTCACCCACCACCCAACTAAACACCCACCCACAAACCTACCCAACTAAACATCCACTCACTCACCCCAACTAAACACCCACTCACCCACCCAACCTACCCTACTAAACACCCACTCACCCACCCACCCAACTAAACACCCACCCACTCACCCACACACCCACCCACCAACCTACCCACTAAACACTCACTCACTCACCCACCCACCCAACTAAACACCCACCCACAAACCTACCCAACTAAACATCCACTCACTCACCCAACTAAACACCCACTCACCCACCAACCTACCCACTAAACACTACTAAACACCCACCCACCCAACTAAACACCCACTCACTCACCCACCCACCCAACTAAACACCCACCCACAACCTACCCAACTAAACATCCACTCACTCACCCAACTAAACACCCACTCACCCACCAACCTACCCACTAAACACTCACTCACTCACCCACCCACCCAACTAAACACCCACCCACCCAACTAAACACCCACTCACTCACCCA
>NW_027621105.1:0-37705 GCF_964198595.1 Lampetra fluviatilis
CCATCAATCTCCTCATTCCTCAAGAGGAGATTGATTAAGTGATGAGAGTGACATTGGGGGAGGAGTACAAATCATGGGAGTGGTGGGACGGGTGTGGTTATGGGTGTGGTGGTGATGGGTGTGGTGATGGGTGTGGTGGTGATGGGTGTGGTGGTGAAGGGTGTGGTGGTGATGGGTGTGGTGATGGGTGTGGTGATAGGTGTGATGGGTGTGGTGGTGGGTGTGGTGGTGATGGGTGTGGTGATGATGGTTGTGGTGATGGGTGTGGTGATGGGAGTGGTGATGAGTGTGGTGGTGATGGGTGTGATGATGATGGGTGTGGTGTGATGGTTGTGGTGATGGGTGTGGTGGTGATGGGTGTGGTGATGATGGTTGTGGTGATGATGGTTGTGGTGCGATGGGTTTGGTGGATTGATGGTGGATTGAGCGGTGGTGCAGCGGTTAGTGCGCTGCGCTATGAACCCGGTGACCCGAGTTCGATTCCCGTTCACCGCCAACACCAGTGGCGATTATCTGAACCGGTCCTGGGCCTCCATCCCGCTTGTGTGCCACAATGCCGGCCTTCATAGGTGCTCGCTAACAGCCCTTCCACTAAAAGTCTGTTGAGGCTACATGGGGGGTCTTTGTCTTTGGGGTAGTGGGGAGGGAGTGGGGGTGAATTTACAGCCCAGCACAGATGGATGGGGTGTAAGGTTTATGGGCGGAGGAATGAGTGAAGTGATGGATGAGTGAAGTGATGGGTGAGTGAGTGGGTGGGTAGGTGGGTGAGTGAGTGGGTGAGTGGGTGGGTGGGTGAGTGGGTGGTTGAGTGGGTTGGTGGGTGGGTGAGTGGGTGGGTGGTGGGTGAGTGGGTGGGTGGGTGAGTAAGTGATTGAGTGGGTGAGTCAGTGGGTGAGTGAGAGGGTGAGTGAGTGAATGAGTTGGTGAGTGAGTGGGTGTGTTGGTGGGTAAGTGTGTGGGTGAGTGAAGTGATGGGTGAGTGAGTGGGTGAGTGAGTGAATGAGTGGGTGAGTGGGTGGTTGAGTGGGTTGGTGGGTGGGTGGGTGAGTGAGTGGGTGGGTAAGTGATTTAGTGGGTGGGTCGGTGGGTGAGTGAGAGGATGAGTGAGTGAGTGGGTGAGTGGGTGGGTGAATGAGTGGGTGGGTGAGTGAGTGAGTGAGTGGGTGGGTGAGTGAGTGAGTGAGTGGGTTGGTGGGTTGGTGAGTGGGTGAGTGAGTGAGTGAGTGGGTGAGTGAGTGAGTGGGTGAGTGAGTGGGTGAATGAGTGAGTGGGTGGGTGAATGAGTGAGTGGGTGGGTGAATGAGTGAGTGGGTGGGTGAGTTATGGGTGAGTGAGTGAGCGACGGGCGAGCGCGACGGTGAAACCAAAGTAAAAAATCAATCTGAATCGCTTGAGTGAATGAGAGGGTGAGTGGGTGAATGAGAGAGTGGGTGGGTGAGTGAGTGAGTGGATGAGTGAGTGGGTGAGTGAGAAGTGATGGGTGGGTGAGTAAAAAATCAATCTGAATCGCTTGAGTGAATGAGAGGGTGAGTGCGTGAGTGAGTGAGTGGATGAGTGAGTAGGTGAGTGAGAAGTGATGGGTGGGTGGGTGAGTGAGTGAGTGAGTGGGTGAGTGAGTGGGTGGGTGAGTGAGTGGGTGAGTGAGTGGGTGGGTGAATGAGTAAGTGGTTGGCTGAGTTATGGGTGAATGAGTGAGTGAGCGACGGGCGAGCGCGACGGTGAAACCAAAGTAAAAAATCAATCTGAATCGCTTGAGTGAGTGAGTGGGTGGGTGAGTGAGTGGGTGGGTGAGTGGATGGGTGAGTGAGTGGGTGGGTGGGTGAATGAGTAAGTGGGTGGGTGAGTTATGGGTGAGTGAGTGAGTGAGCGACGGGCGAGCGCGACGGTGAAACCAAAGTAAAAAATCAATCTGAATCGCTTGCCGCTGGGGCAGATTACCACCAGATTGGACACAGAGCAAATGGCAAGAGACTAATTCACAGAATCATTACCCATTAAACAGAGTAGGGGGTTCACGGGTGCACTCATGAACCACCGGCCAAGGATTTTACAGTAACCCCACTTGGGCAATGTAAGGCTACGGGGCAATGTTGGTCTCTGTAAAGATCTTTCTATATATAAAAAAGTAAAAAAATTGTCTGTGGGTTTGTGGGTTTTTTTTGTGTGTTCGCACGCTTGCGAAGGATTTGGCTCTCAAACGGTGGGGTTTCGTCAACTAAAAATTAAGCCGTAAAAACAAAGTTTTTCACTCTAAATCCTTTATATGCGTGGCATCGGTTTTATTTTATTATTCATTTCTGTTTTTCTTGAGTAAGAGTTTCATTTTTATCACATTGGTATTTTAAATTAAATATAAGGAAAGTCGTATATAAGGATTATAAGGTTTTCAGTTTTTGTATGATTGTTTATATTGTACATTTTTGTTGTTTTCTTGAATAATTTTCTGTGTTTAGGAGAAATATATGATTGTGTTAGTGACATTTTTTTTTTCCTAAAAAGTGGAAAATTTAGGGAAAAAATATTCACGAAAATAAATTGTCACGCACAACGAGTCTGTGTGCAAAATGTCAGCTCGATTGGATCACGGGAAGTGGGTTAAAACACGACCGAAAGATTTGCACGGTCCCAAGCAAGCAAGCGAACTTAATATAAAGGATTTTAAAACAAAGTTTTTCATTATAAATCCTTTATATGCGTGGCATCGGTTTTATTTTATTATTCATTTCTGTTTTTCTTGAGTAAGAGTTTCATTTTTATCACATTGGTATTTTAAATTAAATATGAATTTTTTTTTTTCCTAAAAAGTGGAAAATTTTGGAAACATTTTTTCTCACCAAAATACATTGTCACGCACACGAACGAGTCTGTGTGCAAAATGTCAGCTCGATTGGATCACGGGAAGTGGGTTAAAAAAACGACCGAAAGATTTGCACGGTCGTAAGCGCGCAAGCAAGCAAGCAAGTGAACTTAATATAAAGCGCTATTCCTTTTTGACATCCGCCAACTTTTAATTAGTTTAATTAGCGATTTTTGTGTGCTTCATTTTTTATTAATTTATTTATGACGCGTGCACGACCATAGCAACTCACGTGCCTTCGGTGGGAGTGAGGGGGACGTTTTCTTTCGCGTTAAAAATGCAAAAACATACACTAAACTAATTCTAGATTTGAAGCTTTCGTGACTGCAAGGATGCATATACTCTAAGTCCTTTCGGTAAAGTCACGTAGGTAAAATATGCAGCAAATCTGGCTGTGACGGTCCCACCTGATGACGGAGACTTGTGTTGCCTCCGAAACGTCGTGATTTTATTATTTAATTTTTTTATTAATTTTAATTTCATTTTTTACCTACGTGGTGACTTTACCGAAAAATCTAAGAGTATGAATCCACTAAACCAGGGGTCGGGAACCTTTTTGACTGGGAGAGCCATAAAAGCCAAATATTTATAAATGTATTGCATTGAGAGCCATATAGTATTTTTAACGTATAATAAATGAAATGTCTTACTTTTAATGCAACTTCTGGTGCTGCATGGTTTTGCCGATGGCCTTGTAGTCTGGTTCGTACGTGGTGAGTTTGAGCTTCGTGCAGGCGTTGAGGGCCCCGTGACCCGTGAAATTTATCTTCAAAACTAATTTCTGTTCACTTTAAAATGACACGGTACTATGAAGCAATATCACAAGTATTTTAAAATCAGTTCCAAACCGATTTTTTTTTTCAACTCAAAATTATCTGGGAGCCATATGCCGTCACCAGAAGAGCCGTATATGGCTCGCGAGCCATAGGTTTCCGACCGCGTGCAGTTCCTCTTATACAGTCGGTAGATGCTACCACCATAGGCCGTAGATATTACTGCAGAGTGGCTGGGGAGATCGTAGCTGGGGGGGGGGGGGGGGGCGGTAGCAGCCCAGCCCCAGCCTGCCAAGGTGCCACCTCGGCCGGCTGGACAATCTAGGCAAGGCCAGAGGCTCTGCACGGGACTAGGCCTCACCACGCCACTCTGTCAGGTGAGTACTTTGTGCTATAGAATCGATAAATTCTGCTATAGAGTCAGCATGTGCTACTGTAGTGATAGCAGGTACCACCACAGTCGGTATGCACTGCTGTAATCATAGCAGGTACCACCACAGTCGGTATGCACTGCTGTAATCATAGCAGGTACCACCACAGTATGCACTGCTGTAATCATAGCAGGTACCACCACAGTCGGTATGCACTGCTGTAATCACAGCATGTACCACCACAGTCGGTATGCACTGCTGTAATCATAGCAGGTACCACCACTGTCGGTATGTACTGCTGTAATCACAGCATGTACCACCACAGTCGGTATGCACTGCTGTAATCATAGCAGGTACCACCACAGTCGGTATGCACTGCTGTAATCATAGCAGGTACCACCACTGTCGGTATGCACTGCTGTAATCATAGCACGTACCACCACAGTATGCACTGCTGTAATCATAGCAGGTACCACCACAGTCGGTATGCACTGCTGTAATCATAGCAGGTACCACCACTGTCGGTATGTACTGCTGTAATCACAGCATGTACCACCACAGTCGGTATGCACTGCTGTCATCATAGCAGGTACCACCACTGTCGGTATGTACTGCTGTAATCATAGCAGGTACCACCACAGTCGGTATGCACTACTGTAATCATAGCACGTACCACCACAGTATGCACTGCTGTCATCATAGCGGGTACCACCACAGTCGGTATGTACTGCTGTAATCATAGCAGATACCACCACAGTATGCACTGCTGTTAGATTTTTAAGAGTAGTTTTGAAATATTTTCTTGGCCTGGGCAACGCCGGGTATATAAGCTAGTATTAAAATAAATGTGTAATCCAAGTTGGTGTTTTGCCCCTTTCTGGCAACAAAACACAGGAGTTGTGTTAAGATGTTCAAACGCCAATTAGATTATAGCTTTTGCAAGGAATCAAACACTGATCCCTTGCAAATGTACGGCATTTACCGCGGACAGTGCTTGTGACCTGACGCTGTTTCCAAATGTGGAGGGAAAAAAAAACACGCGGCCATGGGGAAAGAGAGAAAGACGCAGACTCCAAATATACAGCAGCAGCAGGCATCGTCAGGGTCGGGATCGAACCCACGACCTCCTGTACACCAGGCGAGGTAGTTAACATCTCATAGCCACCGTGATGATGATAATGAGAGAGAGAGACGCAAACTCCAAATATACAGCAGCAGGCATCGTCAGGGTCGGGATTGAACCCACGACCTCCTGTACACCAGGCGAGGTAGTTGCCACCGTGATGATGATGAGAGAGACAGACGCACACTCCACATACACAGCAGCAGGCGTTGTCAGGGTCGGGATCGAACCCACGACCTCCTGTACACCAGGCGAGGTAGTTGCCACCGTGATGATGATGAGAGAGAGAGACGCACACTCCAAATACACAGCAGCAGGCGTCGTCAGGGTCGAGATTGAACCCACGACCTCCTGTAGAAGAGGCGAGGTAGTTAACATCTCACTCCTGTGACTATGATGAGAGATGCAACCTCTTAATATATATTTAACACGTAGGCTTTCGCGTACTCAAATTTTAAAATGCTGTTGATTCTCTCTTCAGCACACCGGTGGGCTAAATAAATGAATTATTTTGTCCTTTGAAAAAACGTGACACATTTTTTACTGTTTGGCCGTGTCGGGTGGTGGAGGGTTACGACACATTTATAAATAACGCGATCTGACCCAAAAACTTTTATCATCTTAATATATAGCAGGTACTACCACCACCACCCACTACCACTACTACCACCACCACCGCCACCACCACCGCCACCCACCCACCACCCACCACCAGCCACTACCACTACTACCACCACCACCGCCACCACCACCGCCACCGCCACCCACCCACCACCCACCACCACCCCTACTACCACTACTACCACCACCACCGCCACCACCACCGCCACCCACCCACCCACCGACCGCCCACCTGCAATGTGCAGCCGAAGACGCCGATCATGAGCATGGCGATGGCGATGTAGTCGGTGAAGACGTCCCACCAGGGCTTGAGGACGCGGAAGCAGGCCTGCTGCTCCGTGAACTGCTTGAACTCTGCCACGGGGATCATCGCTGCCGCTGTACCGCTGTTAGCTACACCGCTGTACCGCTGCCGCTACACCGCTGTTAGCTACACCGCTGTGGCTACACCGCTGTTAGCTACACCGCTGTGGCTACACCGCTGTGGCTACACCGCTGTTAGCTACACTGCTGTGGCTACACCGCTGTACCACTGCCACTACACCGCTGTGGCTACACCGCTGTACCACTGCCACTACACCGCTGTTAGCTACACCGCTGTACCGCTGCCACTACACCGCTGTGGCTACACCGCTGTGGCTACACCGCTGTGGCTACACCGCTGTACCACTGCCACTACACCGCTGTGGCTACACCGCTGTGGCTACACCGCTGTGGCTACACCGCTGTGGCTACACCGCTGTACCACTGCCACTACACCGCTGTTAGCAACACCGCTGTACCGCTGCCGCTACACCGCTGTACCACTGCACCGCTACTGCTACACCGCTGTACCGCTACCGTTGCACCGCCGCTACGGTGACACCGTAGGTCCCTCCTGCGTGTAGCCCCGGCAGGCTGTAGGGGGGGAGAGGGGGGAGGAAAACGATGTTAGCGTGTGTATGTAGTGTGTGTATCGTATGTGTAGTGTGTAGTATGTGTCGTATGTGTAGTGTGTGTAGTGTGTGTAGTGTGTGTGTCGTGTGTGTGTCGTGTGTGTAGTGTGTGTGTGGCGTGTGTGTGTCGTATGTGTAGTGTGTGTAATGTGTGTAGTGTGTGTGTGTAGTGTGTGTGTGTGGCGTGTGTGTGTCGTATGTGTAGTGTGTGTAATGTGTGTGTATGTGTGTGTGTGTATGTGTGTGTGTGTAGTGTGTGTCGTATGTGTGTAGTGTATGTGTGTGTGTATGTGTGTGTGTATGTGTGTGTGTGTGTATGTGTGTGTATGTGTGTGTATGTGTGTGTGTGTATGTGTGTGTGTGTGTGTGTATGTGTGTGTGTGTATGTGTGTGTGTGTGTATGTGTGTATGTGTGTGTGTGTATGTGTGTATGTGTTTGTGTGTATGTGTGTATGTGTGTGTGTATGTGTGTGTGTGTATGTGTGTGTGTATGTGTGTGTATGTGTGTGTGTGTATGTGTGTGTGTATGTGTGTGTATGTGTGTGTGTATGTGTGTGTGTGTGTACGTAGATAAGTTGAACTTTAATTCGTGTACCGTGCGTATCCAACTGTGCTCATGGGAGGTGTGGCAGGGGGTGGGGGAAAGGTAGTCAAGCTATCGCTCGCCACCGCCACCACCTGCACCACCACCTGCACCACCACCTGCACTACTACCACCACCACCTGCACCACCACCTGCACCACCACCTGCACTACTACCACCACCACCTGCACCACCACCTGCACCACCACCACCACCTGCACCACCACCTGCACCACCACCTGCACCACCACCTGCACTACTACCACCACCACCTGCACCACCACCTGCACCACCACCTGCACTACTACCACCACCACCTGCACCACCACCTGCACTACCACCACCACCTGCACCACCACCTGCACCACCACCTGCACCACCACCTGCACCACCACCTGCACTACTACCACCACCACCTGCACCACCACCTGCACCACCACCTGCACTACTACCACCACCTGCACCACCACCTGCACTACTACCACCACCACCTGCACCACCAGCTGCACCACCACCTGCACCACCTGCATGACTACCACCACCACAAACTGCACCACCTGCACCACCACCTGCAGTACTACTACCACACGACCTGCACCACCACCACCAGCACCACCAAAGCACCATCACCACCACCTGCACTCCCACCACCACCTGCACCACCACCTGCACCACCACCACCTGCACCACCACCACCACCACCACCTGCACCACCTGCACCACCACCTGCACTACTACCACCACCACCACAAACTGCACCACCTGCAGTACTACTACCACACGACCTGCCCCACCACCACCAGCACCACCAAAGCACCATCACCACCACCTGCACTCCCACCACCACCTGCACCACCACCTGCACCACCACCACCTGCACCACCACCACCTGCACCACCTGCACCACCACCACCACCTGCACCACCACCACCACCACCACCTGCACCACCACCACCACCTGCACCACCACCACCACCACCTGCACCACCACCACCACCTGCACCACCACCACCTGCACCACCACCACCACCTGCACCACCACCACCACCACCTGCACCACCACCACCTGCACCACCACCACCACCACTACCGTGACAGCCGCTGTCTTCACGTCTCCAGGTAAAGAGCCAAACGCGTTGAGTTCATTGCTGGAGACATTCTAGACTCTGCGTGTGTCACAAAATCGGCGTCAAATGTGGTGACCGCTCGTGTTAAAATGTAAACTAAACTATTGTTAATTTTAGATTTGAAGCTTTCGTGACTGCAAGGAATCATCTTCTTAGGTTTTTTCGGTAAAGTCACGTAGAAAGTAAAATAAAATAAAAACAAAAATCACGACGTTTCGGAGGCAACACAAGTCTCCGTCATCAGGTGGGACCCTCACAGCCAGATTAGCTGTATCAGATTAGCTGTATCACTTGATACAGCTAATCTGGCTGTGAGGGTCCCACCTGATGACGGAGACTTGTGTTGCCTCCGAAACGTCGTGATTTTTGTTTTTATTTTATTTTACTTTCTACGTGACTTTACCGAAAAAACCTAAGAAGATATTGTTAATTTGACCAGGTAAGGCCCCACTGAACTGTTGTGTAGCTCTTTTACAGGAGCGACTTGGACATCAAAAATTATAACAGCTCAACCAAGTGGCTTATCGCGTGGACAATTGTAGCAGCCGCCAAATACTCTAAACGCGTGGTGAACTTTGATTTTAAATGTGGAGAGAAATGAGTAATATTTTTAAAAACTTTTTTTAAAACACGCTTTTAAGAAGTGTACTAGTAATGGTAGAACTCCACACGACTCCAGGAAGTGGCCCCGAAGCTTGCCATAACGTAAGGTGCAGTGGGCAATTACAGCCAACGTCAGTTGAGCGTGGACAATTAGACCCAAGCCGAAACATAACATATAAAAAAGAATGTTTAAAAAAAAAAATTTTAAATGATAGAATATAGTGTTGTCATCAGTATGACATAATTATACCAAGTTTGCAGTCGATACCACATTGGCAAGTGGATTAAAATTGAGTTACAAGATTTGAGGATACAACAACGACAACAACGACAACAACGACAACAACGACAACAACGACAACAACAGAGTTAAAAGAAAGCGTGTCAAAAGGGAGGACCCGGAGAAAAATCCACGCGACCATGGAGAGACACCACAAACTCCAAATATACAGCAGCAGCAGGCATCATGGGTCGGGATCGAACCCATTAACCTCCTGCATACCAGGCGAGGTAGTTAACATCTCCTAGCCACCGTGATGATGATGAGAGAGAGAGACACGCAAACTCCAAATATACAGCAGCAGCAGGCATCATGGGTCGGGATCGAACCCATTAACCTCCTGCATACCAGGCGAGGTAGTTAACATCTCCTAGCCACCGTGATGATGATGAGAGAGAGAGACACGCAAACTCCAAATATACAGCAGCAGGCATCATGGGTCGGGATCGAACCCATTAACCTTCTGCATACCAGGCGAGATAGTTAACATATCCTAGCCACCGTGATGATGATGAGAGAGAAAGACACGCAAACTCCAAATATACAGCAGCAGCAGGCATCGTCAGGGTCAGGAACAAACCCATTAACCTCCTGCATACCAGGCGAGGTAGTTAACATCTCCTAGCCACTGTGATGATGATGAGAGAGAGAGAGAGAGACGCAGACTCCAAATATACAGCAGCAGGCATCGTCAGGGTCGCGATCGAACCCATTAACCTCCTGCGTACCAGGCGAGGTAGTTAACATCTCCTAGCCACCGTGATGATGATGAGAGAGAGAGACACGCAAACTCCAAATATACAGCAGCAGCAGGCATCATGGGTCGGGATCGAACCCATTAACCTCCTGCATACCAGGCGAGGTAGTTAACATCTTCTAGCCACCGTGATGATGATGAGAGAGAGACACGCAAACTCCAAATATACAGCAGCAGGCATCGTCAGGGTCAGGATCAAACCCATTAACCTCCTGCATACCAGGCGAGGTAGTTAACATCTTCTAGCCACCGTGATGATGATGAGAGAGAGACACGCAAACTCCAAATATACAGCAGCAGGCATCGTCAGGGTCAGGATCAAACCCATTAACCTCCTGCATACCAGGCGAGGTAGTTAACATCTCCTAGCCACCGTGATGATGATGAGAGAGACACGCAAACTCCAAATATACAGCAGTAGCAGGCATCATGGGTCGGGATCGAACCCATTAACCTCCTGCATACCAGGCGAGGTAGTTAACATCTCCTAGCCACCGTGATGATGATGAGAGAGAGAGACACGCAAACTCCAAATATACAGCAGCAGGCATCGTCAGGGTCAGGATCAAACCCATTAACCTCCTGCATACCAGGCGAGGTAGTTAACATCTCCTAGCCACCGTGATGATGATGAGAGAGAGAGACACGCAAACTCCAAATATACAGCAGCAGGCATCGTCAGGGTCAGGATCAAACCCATTAACCTCCTGCATACCAGGCGAGGTAGTTAACATCTCCTAGCCACTGTGATGATGATGAGAGAGAGAGAGACACGCAAACTACAAATATACAGCAGCAGCAGGCATCGTCAGGGTCGGGATCGAACCCATTAACCTCCTGCATACCAGGCGAGGTAGTCAACATCTTCTAGCCCAAAAATAACTATTTGTACGACGAGAGACTTTAGTCTTAAGTAGAATTAGGGGAAGATGGATTAAAGGAGGCGAGCTGGCTATTACCATACAGTCACAAAGACAAAGATCCCCCGTGTAGCCTTAACAGACTGTAGAGGCAAGTGCTGTTAGCGAGCACCTATAAAGGTCCGCACGGCACTGTTACACACACACACATACTCACACACGGCTTCACACACACACACATGCTCACGCACACATGCACACGCACACACATGCTCACGCACACATGCACACGCACACACATGCTCACACACACATGCTCACACACACACATGCTCACACACACACATGCTCACACACACACATGCTCACACACACACATGCTCACACACACACACATGCTCACACACACACATGCTCACACACACACATGCTCACACACACACATACATGCTCACACACACACATGCTCACACACACACACTGCTTCACACACACACATGCTCACACATAGGTGCAATGCCTTCCCCTTGGAGCCTCCTCTGATTACTTTAATTGATGCCCAGGCAGGAAATGACTTCCACCCCCCCCACACCATCCCTCTACTCGCAACACAAGCACTGTACCGACACATCAATCCACGGGTTTGCCTGAGAATCCTTGGCTTGTTGCTGCTGTTGTTGTTGTGAGTGTGTGTGGGTCTCCGTGCGAGTCTGTGGGTCGGTGTGTATGTGGGTCTACGTGTGAGTCTATGGGTCTGTGTATGAGTATGTGGGTCTCTATGCGAGTCCATGGGTCTGTGTGTGAGTATGTGAGACTCTGGCTGAGTATTTGGGTGTGTGTGTGTAAGTCTGTGGATCTGGGTGTGTCAGTATGTGGGTCTCTGAGTGTTTATCTGTGTGTGAGTATGTGGGTCTGTGTGTACGTCTGTGGGTCTGTGTAAGTATGTGGGTCTCTGTGTGTAAGTTTTTATCTGTGTGTGCAAGTTTGTGGGTCTGTGTGTAAGTCTGTGGGTCTGTGTGTACGTCTGTGGGTCCGTGTGTAAGTCTGTGGGTCTCTGTGTGTAAGTCTGTGGGTCTGTGTGTAAGTCTGTGGGTCTGTGTGTAAGTCTGTGGGTATCTGTGTGTAAGTCTGTGGGTCTGTGTGTAAGTCTGTGGGTCTGTGTGTAAGTCTGTGGGTCTCTGTGTGTAAGTCTGTGGGTCTGTGTGTAAGTCTGTGGGTCCGTGTGTAAGTCTGTGGGTCTCTGTGTGCAAGTTTGTGGGTCTCTGTGTGTAAGTCTGCAGGTCTCTAAGTCTGTGGCTGCTTTTGTGAAACTATGGGTCTTTGTAATGCACACAAAGATTCAATATTAATACTAAGATTCAAACAAACATACTCATACACAAAGATCCCCTGTGTGGCTTTTAGCAGACTGTTGGGGGTACATGCTGTTAGCGAGCACCTATTAAGAAACATGCTCGGCCGCCTTTGTCTCCCCAGTGCTGATGATTACACACTGCACACGGTACTAATTTAAGGTTAAGTTGATCTAGGGGAAGAGCGGAAATTTACCTCGCCAAAATAAACACATTCCTGCGGAGGGAGCTGGTAGGAACGTCGGGTTGCTCGGTCAATGGCCAGGGTCAACGGCGGCGTGGTGTATTCCGCAAATATGGCCGACTGTGAGGGCGGGCACAAGCCGGCGTGAGTAGGTGAAACGTTGAGTTTTATAAGGGCACCACTGGGTGACCAGCCCCTCCCCACCCAGCCCCACCCCTCCCACCCCCCACCCAGCCCCACCCCTCCCACCCCCACCCAGCCCCCCCACCCAGCGCCACCCTCCCCACCCAGCCCCTCCCCATCCTCCCCTCTCCACCCAGCCCCACCCCTCCTATTTTTGGATGCACGACGGACGGACACAATAATCCCCTGTGGGCTGGTGTAACCAGGAGGTTCCTACCAGTATATACACACTCCAACTCACTAACACACAGTGATACGCACACTCGCATACACTGACACACACTTATATACAACAACAACCGCCATTCGCCACCAAGTGGCGGTGACATCACCACGACGCTTGTGCCAGGCCATGTGCACCTTGAGGCCACGTGATGTGTCGAACGCCCGCTGGCAGGAGGTCACGGGGCAGACCCAGGTGCCACGGGTCGACTGACCGAGATGAGCGAGATGACTGGCTGATGCACCACCTGTGCCCCCTACTGTGCCAACTTGCTGTGTTTTAGCCACCCGGCGCTCCGCTCGTTGTTGTGAGCGTCGCTCCTCCGCCCTCCGTTGTTGCTGGAGGGCGACTAACTCCAACTGCCCAGTAGCAGCGTCCTTCACGAGCCTCCTCCACAGAGGCCGATCTTGACACCGCTGGTACCAGTCATCGACAAGTCCACTCAGCTCCACGTCCTCCTGTACTACATCACTCCATCTCTTCTCTAGCCTGTGTCGTGGCCCCCTCGATCCGGCCGAACAAAAGCTGTTTAGGCATGCGGTGGCTGGGCATGCGGGCTACATGACCCAGTCAACGCAGCCTTGCCTGCCGGAGGAGCTCACCGATGGGACTTTGCCCAGATCTTTCAAGGATTTGTGAGCTCCTCACACAATCCAGCCTGCAGGTTAAACCCAGGATGGATGGTAGGCAGGCCAGCCTGAATGTTTCTAACCGGCGAAGATGCTCCATTAGGGGGGTCCACGTTTCGCAAGCGTAGAGAAGGGAGGGAATGACCGTGGCCGAGAAGACCTGAAGCTTCGTGCGGAGTGATAGACCAGGTTGCTTCCACACAGCAGCATGACACAGCCGATGAAAAGATAATGCCGCTCGACTGATTCGGAGTGAGACCTCTGCTGTCAAACCAGAGCCGGTCATGAGCACACTGCCCAGGTATGGGAAACTCTCCACTCTCTCCACTACTGCCCCATCAACATTTGGGAGTTGAGGGGGTGGAGTGTCCGATGGTACAAAATACCCAGGCAGGTAGTGTGTGTGAAAACTGACACACAGACACAGACATGCAGGCAGACACACACAGACATGCAGACACACAGACATGCAGACACACAGATATGCAGACAGACACACAGATATGCAGACACACAGACACGCAGACAAGCAGACAGACATACAGACATGCAGGCAGACAGACACACAGACACGCAGACATAGACACACAGACATACAGACACACACATGCAGACACACACAGACACGGATACATGCAGACACAGACACGCAGACATAGACACACAGACACAGAGATAGACACACAGACATACAGACACACAGACATGCAGATACACAGACATGCAGACACACACATGCAGACACACAAACATACAGACACGGATACATGCAGACACAGACACACAGATATGCAGACACAGACACGCAGACATAGACACACACAGACATACACGCAGACAGACACACACAAATACACACAGATACACACAGACACACACAAACATCCAGACACACACAGATGCAGACACACAGACACGCAGACATAGACACATACAGACACACACACACACACAGACACACACACAGACACGTAGACATACACACAGACACACACAGACACGTAGACACACACACAGACATGTAGACACACACACAGACACACACAGACATGTAGACACACGCACACAGACACACACAGACACACAGACATGTAGACACACACACACAGACACACACACACAGACATGTAGACACACAGACACAGACACACACACAGACACACACACACAGACACACACACACATGTAGACACACACACACAGACACACACAGACACACAATGCTGGCACTGTGGCACACACAGAGGGGGTGGGTGGCCAGCACCACCACCACGCCCGGCCGCCTTTGTCTCTCCCCCAGTGGCGATGTCTAAGTCACGAGAATGATGTCTAAGTCACGAGAATGATGTCTAAGTCACGAGAATGATGTCTAAGTCACTTTGACATTCATTTGAGGCCGAATAGACACACAGAGATGGTGTGGTTGTTGTGGTTGTTGTGTTGTTGTGTGTTGTTGTTGTTGTGTGTTGTTGTGTTGTTGTGTGTTGTTGTTGTTGTGTGTTGTTGTGTTGCTGTGTGGTGTTGTTGTGTGTGTTGTGTGTGACCTTAACGCAACCACACGGACACACGCACAGCGAGATAGACAGAGCGATAGACACACACGGAGATAGACTGATAGATAGAGATAGACACACACAGAGATAGACACACAGATATAGACACAGCGAGACAGACAGAGAGAGAGAGATAGACAGACAGACACAGATAGACAGTGAGATAGACAGACAGAGACAGACAAGAGAGAGAGAGAGAGATAGACAGACAGACACAGATAGACAGTGAGATAGAGAGACAAAAAGGAGACTTACCTCAGAGAGTGATGATAAGAGAATTAGCAGCAGCAGCAGCAGCAGGAGGAGCGGCCAGACAGATAGACAGACACAGAGATAGATAGACACACACAGAGACAGACAGAGAGGCAGACAGTGATATAGAGACACAGACAGAGAGACAGACAGAGAGAGACACAGATATAGATAGACAGAGAGATAGTGAGAGAGACAGAGACAGACAGATAGTTAGACAGTGAGATAGACAGATATATAGTGAGAGAGACAGAGACAGAGACAGACAGATAGTTAGACAGAGAGACAGACAGATAGTTAGACAGTGAGATACACAGACAGACACAGACAGAGAGACAGACAGATAGTTAGACAGTGAGATAGACAGACAGACACAGACAGAGAGACAGACAGATAGTTAGACAGTGAGATAGACAGACAGACACAGACAGAGAGACAGACATATAGTTAGACAGTGAGATAGACAGACAGACACAGACAGAGAGACAGACAGACACAGATAGACAGTGAGATAGACAGACAGATAGATAGACAGACAGATATATAGTGAGAGAGACAGAGACAAACAGAGAGACACAGATAGACAGTGAGACAGAGAGACAGACAGACAGACAGGAGACTTACCTCACAGAGTGATGATAGAGAATCAGCAGCAGCAGGAGGATGATCTCGGTGTTTACCCCCCAATCTCTCCTCACGCAAAATTAAACAAAAAATCTCTCCTCCTCCTCCTTGGCTACGAGTACAGTGCGTGTGACAGTGGCACGTGTCTAGTGTTGTTGTTTGTTGTTGTTGTTGTTTTGTTGTTGTTGTTAAAGTCCTGCACGCTGCTGCTGCTAGGAGGGTGGTGGTGGTGGTGGTTGTGAGGCGCTGCCTCCCCGCGCGCGCTTTGCCTTTGGCGCCCTTGCGAAACGTGACCAACTGCAGAGAGCGGTGGGGGCGGGGGGAGGGGTGGGGGGAGGTGGGGAGGGGTGGTGGTGGGAGGGGTGGGGGGAGGGGGGTGGGGGGGAGGGTAGGGAGTGGGGGTAGTGGGGGGAGGGGTGGGGGGAGGGGCGAGGTGGTGGGAGAGGGGTGGGGGGAGCCATGGGTGGGTGGAGGGGGAGGGGTGGGGGGGAGGGGTGGTGGTGGGGGTGGGGGGGAGAGTGGGGGAGGGGTGGGGAGGGGTGGTGGGGAGGGGTGGGGATGGGTGGTGGGGGGAGGGGTGGGGAGGATTGGGGTGGGGTGGGGGGAGGGGTGGGGTGGGGGGGAGGGGGGTGGGGTGGGGTTGGGGGGAGGGTGGGGTGTGGGGAGGGGAGGGGAGGGGTGGGAGGAGGGGTGGGGTGACGGGGGGAGGGGAGGTGGGGGGGGGTGGGGAGGGGGTGGGGTGTGGTGGGGGGAGGGGTGGTGGGGAGGGGTGGTGGGGAGGTGGGGATGGGTGGGGAGGGGTGGTGGGGGGGGGGAGGGATGGTGGTGGGGGTGGTGGGGAGGGGGATGGGGAGAGGAGGAGGGGGGGAGGGGTGGTGGGAGAGGTGTGGGGAGGAGGAGGGGTGGTGGGGGTGGTGGGGAGGGGGATGGGGAGAGGAGGAGGGGTGGTGGGGGTGGTGGCGGGAGGATGGGGTGGTGGGGAGGGGTGGGGAGGGGGTGGTGGGGGTGGGGGGTGGTAGGGGGAGGAGGGGAGGTGGGGGGGTGGTGGGGCGAGGGGTGGGGGGGAGGAGGGGTGGGGGGGAGGGTTGGTGGTGGGGGGAGGGGTGGGGGGAGGAGGGGTGGTGGGGAGGGGTGGTGGGGGGTGGGGGGGAGGGTTGGTGGTGGGGGGAGGGGTGGTGGGGGGAGGAGGGGGGTGGTGGTGGGGAAGTGGGGGGAGGAGGGGTGGTGGTGGGGGGTGGTGGGTGGGGGGTGGTGGGGTGGGGGGTGGTGGTGGGGTGAGGGGGGGAGGTGGTGGGGGGGGGGGTTGTGGTGGGGGGGAGAGAGGAGGGGTGGTGGTGGGGGGAGGTGTTGGTGGGGTGGTGGTGGTGGTGGGGAGGTGGTGGTGGTGGGGGGAGGGATGGTGGTGGAGGGGGTTGGGGGGCGGGGGTTGGGGAGGGATGGTCATGGTGTTGAGGAGGGGGTAGTGGGTGAGGGGGGTAGTGGTGGCGGGAGGGGTGGTGGGAAGGGTCGTCGCGGGGAGGTTCTGGGGTGGGAGCGTTGGTGGTGGGGAGGGGGTGGTGGTGGGGAGGTGAGTGGGGGTGGTGGTGGGGAGGTGAGTGGGGGTGGTGGTGGGGAGGGTGAGTGGGGTGGGAGGTGAGTGGGGGTGGTGGTGGGAGGTGAGTGGGGGTGGTGGTGGGAGGTGAGGTGAGTGGGGTGGTGGTGGGGAGGTGAGTGGTGGTGGTGGTTGAGGTGAGTGGGTGGTGGTGGTGGGGAGGTGAGTGGGGGTGGTGGTGGGGAGGTGAGTGGGTGGTGGTGGTGGAGGAGGTGAGTGGGGGGTGGGGGAGGTGAGTGGGGGTGGTGGTGGGGAGGTGGAGTGGGGGTGGTGGTGGGGAGGTGAGTGGGGGTGGTGGTGGGGAGGTGAGTGGGGGTGGTGGTGGGGGAGGTGAGTGGGGGTGGTGGTGGGGAGGTGAGTGGTGGTGGTGGTGGGGAGGTGAGTGGGGGTGGTGGTGGGGAGGTGATGTGGGGGTGGTGGTGGGGAGGTGAGTGGGGGTGGTGGTGGTGAGGGGAACGGTCGTAGCGGGGAGGTTGTGAGGTGGGGACGGGGTAGTGGGGAGGGTGGTATGGTGGTGGTGGTGTAATTGTGGTGGTTGTAGTTGTGGTGTAGTGGTGGTTGTAGTTGTGGTGTAGTGGTGGTTGCAGTGGTGGTGTAGTGGTAGTTGTGGCGTAGTGGTGGTTGTAGTTGTGGTTGAGTTGTGGTTGTAGTAGAGTTTGTTGTGGTTGTAGTTGTGGCGTAGTTATGGTTTAGTTGTGGTGTAGTGGTGGGTTGTAGTTGTGGTTGTGGTTTAGTTGTGGTTGTCGTAGAGTTTGTTGTTGTTGTGGTGTAGTGGTGGTGTAATGGTGGTTGTGGTTTAGTTGTGGTGTAGTGGTGGTTGTTGTCGAGTTTGTGTGATGGTGGTTGGTGTTATAGGCCTTCATCCAGCAGTGAATAGATCCTGGCTGCTGTTAATGATCCGTCTTCATCGTAACAGTATCGATGACAGTACAAAAAGGACACTTGGAAACGGAGTAAACTTTCTAAACCAACTTTTAATTTTAATAATAAATAATACTTAACGTAATTGTTTCGTGATACAATTTTTACCTCAGAAATTTAACAATCGACGTGAATGGTTAAAAGTCAAACAAATCAACACAACCGTTATTAATTATACTATCAATGAATATTCAAAACAACGTATTGATAACCCTTCAACTTTTTGGGGTTTTTTTTTGCTTTAAATCACGTTCGTGATAGGCAACTCCCAGTTTTCCCGCCAAAAAAAGCGCGGGAAATGTTTGTTTTGTTTCTATTTTGAGTAGTAAAGGGGGGATGGAGAGATTTTAGAATTAACCCCCCTCAGGGAGCTTAACGCCACACGGGGTGGGTGATTGATTGCTGAGGGGAATATTTACCTCACGAACTGGGATAAAACTCAACATTTTTATTGATCGCTGAGGGGGATATTTACCTCAGGAACTGGGATCCAACTCAACATTTTTTATTGATAGCTGATTGGGATATTTATCTCAGGAACTGGGATCAAACTCAACATTTTTTTTAATTGATCGCTGAGGGGGATATTTACCTCAGGAACTGGGATCCAACTCAACATTTTTTATTGATAGCTGATGGGGATATTTACCTCAGGAACTGAGATTAAACTCAACTTTCTTATTGATTGCTGAGGGGGATATTTACCTTACGAACTGGGATAAAACTCAACATTTTTTATTGATAGCTGATGGGGATATTTACCTCAGGAACTGGGATCAAACTCAATATTTTTTATTGATTGCTGAGGGGGATATTTACCTTAGGAACTGGGATCAAACTCAATATTTTTTATTGATTGCTGAGGGGGATATTTACCTTAGGAACTGGGATCAAACTCAACATTTTTTTTTTATTACTGAGGGGGATATTTACCTCAGGAACTGGGATCAAACTCAGCGTTTTTTATTGATTGCTGAGGGGGATATTTACCTTACGAACTGGGATAAAACTCAACATTTTTTGTTGATAGTTGATGGGGATATTTACCTCAGGATCTGGGATCAAACTCAACATTTTTGATTGGTAGCTGAGGGGGTTGACTGCTGTGCCAGGCTAGGTGCAGGAGACAGTCACGGGGCAGACCCTGCAGGTGCCATGGGTTGACTGCCGTGCCAGGCTAGGTGCAGGAGGAGGTCACGGGACAGACCCAGCAGGTGCCGTGGGTTGACTGCTGTGCCAGGCTAGGTGCAGGAGGAGGTCACGAGGCAGACCCTGCAGGTGCCATGAGTTGACTGCTGTGCCAGGCTAGGTGCAGGAGGAGGTCACGGGACAGACCCTGCAGGTGCCGTGGGTTGACTGCTGTGCCAGGCTAGGTGCAGGAGGAGGTCACGGGACAGACCCTGCAGGTGCCGTGGGTTGACTGCTGTGCCAGGCTAGGTGCAGGAGGAGGTCACGGGGCAGACCCTGCAGGTGCCATGCGTTGACTGCTGTGCCAGGCTAGGTGCAGGAGGAGGTCACGGGACATACCCTGCAGGTACCGTGGGTTGACTGCTGTGCCAGGCTAGGTGCAGGAGATCACGGGACAGACCCAGCAGGTGCTATGGGTCGACTGATTAGAGATGAATGGCAGATGCACCACCTGTGCCCCCCACTATGCCAACCCGTTGCGTTTTATCGGTCCGGCGCTCCGCTCGTTGTTGTGAGCGTTGCTGTTGCCGGTAGCCTCGCAGTGCACCTAGCCTGGCACTGCCCTGTAGCGTCCTTCACGAGCCTCGTCCTCCACAGAGGCCGACCTTGACACCGCTGGTGTCGGTCTTTCACAAGTCCCACTCACCTCCACATCCTCCTGTAGCACATCACTCCATCTCTTCTCTACGCACACTCACACGCGGTGCCGTTTGGGGGCATCACGGCGGCTATGAGATGTTGACTACCTCGCCTGGTACGCAGGAAGGTCGTGGATTCGATTCCGACCCTGACGACGCCTGCTGCTGCTGTAGATGTGGAGTTTGCGTCTCTCTTTCATCATCATCATCATCACGGTGGCTATGAGATGTTGACTACCTCGCCTGGTCTACAGGAGGTCGTGGATTCGATTCCGACCCTGACGACGCCTGCTGCTGCTGTAGATGTGGAGTTTGGCGTGTCTCTCTCATCATCTTCACGGTGGCTATGAGATGTTAACTACCTCGCCTGGTCTACAGGAGGTCGTGGATTCGATTCCGACCCTGACGACGCCCTGCTGCTGCTGTAGATGTGGAGTTTGCGTGTCTCTCTCATCATCTTCACGGTGGCTATGAGATGTTAACTACCTCGCCTGGTCTACAGGAGGTCGTGGATTCGATTCCGACCCTGACGACGCCTGCTGCTGCTGTAGATTTGGAGTCTGCGTGTCTCTCTCATCATCATCATCATCACGGTGGCTATGAGATGTTGACTACCTCGCCTGGTCTACAGGAGGTCGTGGATTCGATTCCGACCCTGACGACGCCTGCTGCTGCTGTAGATTTGGAGTCTGCGTGTCTCTCTCATCATCATCATCATCAACGGTGGCTATTGAGATGTTGACTACCTCGCCTGGGACTACAGGAGGACGTGGGTTCAATCCGACCCTGACGACGCCTGCTGCTGCTGTAGATTTGGAGTCTGCGTGTCTCTCTCATCATCATCATCATCACGGTGGCTATGAGATGTTGACTACCTCGCCTGGACTACAGGAGGACGTGGGTTCAATCCCGACCCTGACGACGCCTGCTGCTGCTGTATATTTGGAGTCTGCGTGTCTCTCTCATTCATCATCATCACGGTGGCTAGGAGATGTTGACTACCTCGCCTGGTACGCAGGAGGTCGTGAGTTCGATCCCGACCCTGACGACGCCTGCTGCTGTATATTTGGAGTTTGCGTCTCTCTCTCATCATCACGGTGGCTAGGAGATGTTGACTACCTCGCCTGGTCTACAGGAGGTCGTGGGTTCGATCTCGACCCTGACGCCTGCTGCTGCTGTATATTTGGAGTTTTGCGTGTCTCTCTCCTCGTGGTCGCGTGGATTTTTCTCCGGGTCCTCCAGTTTTTCCCTCCACATTTTAAATCAACATCGCCACGCGTTTGGAACATTTGGCGCTGCTATAGCTTCGATGACCTATTATCTGTGATGGCGCTTCTGAAAATGAGCTACACACCTCAATGGAGCCTTACGTCGTAAAATATTAGTTTTGATAGTAATGGTGGAGTAGTATTGTGACGCGGAACAACGTCTGTGAAAAAGAGCTTGATAGGTCATCGGATTCCTGCAGTATAAATACATATTCTAATTCTGACTCCATTCACCACCACTCCCACCACTCACTCGCTCCACCACCACTCCCACCACTCACTCGCTCCACCACCACTCCACCACACCACCACTCCCACCACTCACTCGCTCCACACCACTCCCACCACTCACTCCCACCACCACCACTCCCACCACTCCCTCCCTCCACCACCACTCCACCACTCACTCGCTCCACCACCACTCCCACCACTCACTCACTCCACCACCACTCCCACCACTCCCTCCCTCCACCACCACTCCCACCACTCACTCGCTCCACCACCACTCCCACCACTCCCTCCCTCCACCACCCACTCCCACCACTCACTCGCTCCACCACCACTCCCACCACTCCCTCCACCACCACTCCCACCACTCACTCGCTCCACCACCACTCCCACCACCACCACTCCCACCACTCCCTCCCTCCACCACCACTCCCACCACTCACTCGCTCCACCACCACTCCCACCACCACCACTCCCACCACTCCCTCCCTCCACCACCACTCCCACCACCACTCACTCACTCCACCACCATTCCCACCACTCACCCCCTCACTCACTCCACCACCACTCCCACCACTCACTCCCTCCACCACCACCACCACCACTCCCTCCACCACCACCACTCCCTCCCTCCACCACCACCACTCCCACCACCACCACTCCCAACGCCCCCGACTGGACATGCGTGACAAGGCGCTTCATGGATTCCTCCTGCAACATACAACAACAACATCCTGATTATGGTGTTGAGATTTCGGTGGTGGTAAGAGACGATTAATTAATTAATCTCACCCCTTCCACAGGTTCCCAGTTTTGAGTTTCACAGCTGGGAAAGTGAACGTCACGCCCGGAGGGGTTTTGATTTAACTTTTAGTTTGGAGTTGGCGAGAGGGGGGGGGGGGACACAGAAACATGACCCCCCCCCCAACCCTGCCCCCCCCGCACCCCCCTCCCACCCCACCCCCTCTCTCCCCACACCTCCTACCCCACCCTCTCTCCCCCACCCCCCCACCCCCTCTCTCCCCCCACACCCCCTCCCACCCCTCCCCCCCCACCCTCTCTCCCCCACCCCCCTTTCCCCCCACACCCCCTCCCACCCCTCCCCCCCTCCCCCCCACCCCCCCCCCACCCCCTCTCCCCCCACACCCCCCTCCCACCCCCAACCCCTCTCCCCCCACACCCCCTCCCACCCCCACCCCCCTTTCCCCCCACACCCCCTCCCACCCCTCCCCCCCTCCCCCCACCCCCTCTCCCCCCCCCCACCCCCAACCCCTTTTCCCCCACACCCCCTCCCACCCCTCCTTTCCCTCCTGTCTGTGTGTGTGTATGTGTGTCTGTGTGTGTGTGTGTCTGTGTGTGTGGGTGTGCGTGTGTGCGCGTGCGTGTGTGCGCGTGCGTGTGTGCGCGTGCGTGCGTGTGTGGGCGTGCGTGCGTGTGTGGGCGTGCGTGCGTGTGTGGGTGTGCGTGTGTGCGTGCACGTGTGTGCGTGTGTGTGAGTGTGCCTTTCTTTTGCGGCATCGGCCACTCGTTCTCGTGCGAGCATTACACACACACAACATTACACACATCACACACACTATTACTATTACACACACACATTACACACATACACAACGCCACGCACATTACACACACACATTACACACACTACACACATCACACACACAACATCACACACACACAACATCACACAAACACATCACACACACACACAACATTACACACCACACACACCACACACATCACACACACAACATCACACACACACAACACACAAATAACATCACACACACCACACACACACAACATCACACACAAAACATCACACACAACATCACACACACACACAACATCACACACACACACCTCACACACACACCACACACACAACATCACACACACACACATCACACACACCACACACACAACATCACACACACACAACATCACACACACACATCACACACACACCACACACACAACATCACACACACACACAACATCACACACAACATCACACACACATCACACACACAACATCACACACACACCACACACACAACATCACACACACAACATCACACACATTACACATACACAACATCACACACACAACATCACACACATCACACACACACACATCACACACACACACAACATCACACACACACACAACATCACACACACACAACATCACACACACATCGCACACACACAACATCACACACACACAGCATCACACACACACAACATCACACACACACATCACACACACACATCATCACACACACACATCACACACACATCACACACACACAACATCACACACACATCGCACACACACAACATCACACACACACAGCATCACACACACACAACATCACACACACACATCACACACACACATCATCACACACACACATCACACACACATCACACACACACACAACATCACACACACACACACAACATCACACAACACACACACACAACATCACACATTACACACACACAACATCACACACACACAACATCACACACACACATAACATCACACACACACAACATTTAATACATCACGGGAGATCTCACGTACAGGGCCTGAGTGTTTCACAAGTGGCTCGCTCTCACTCACACGTCCACTGTGGGGGCTGCTGCCCCCCCCACCCTCCCTACTATTACGTCAACCCAATTTATTTGCAGCACAACCACACAGTCACACGGGACAAAGACCCACCGTGTATCCCGCACACACTTTGGGGTTGTTCTTTTTTGTGTAACTGTTTAAACTTGCTATTTTAAAACGCGTCTTTTTTTTTATATAGAAAATTTGACCAGGGTAAGGCGCACTGGGCTGTTATACAGCTCATGGAATCACACAGAGAGCCATAGACTCACACAGCGAGTTATAGACTCACACAGAGAGCCATAGACTACTCACACAGAGAACCATAGACTCACTCAGAGAGCCATAGACTACTCACACAGAGAGACATAGACTCACACAGAGAGACAGAGGCACACACAAAGACACGTAGACTCCAACAGAGGGCCATAGACTCACACAGAGAGCCATAGACTCACACAGAGGCATAGACTCACTCAGAGCCTTAGACTCACTCAGAGAGCCATAGACTCACACAGAGAGACATAGACTCACACAGAGAGACAGAGGCACACACAAAGACACGTAGACTCACACAGAGAGCCAGAGACTCACTCAGAGAGCCATAGACTCACACAGAGTCATAGACTCACTCAGAGCCTTAGACTCAATCAGAGAGCCATAGACTCAGACAGAGACCCATAGACTCACTCAGAGAGCCATAGACTCACACGGAGAGACAGAGACCCACACAGAGACCCATAGACTCACACAGAGAGCCATAGACTCACTCAGAGAGCCATAGACTCACACAGAGACCCATAGACTCGCACAGAGACCCATAGACTCACTCAGAGAGCCATAGACTCACACAGAGAGCCATAGACTCACACAGAGACCCACAGACTCACACAGAGACCCATAGACTCACACGGAGAGCCATAGACTCACTCAGAGAGCCATAGATTCACACAGAGAGCAATAGACTCACACAGAGAGCCATAGACTCATACAAAGAGCCATAGACTCACTCAGAGAGCCATATACTCACACAAAGAGCCATAGACTACTCACACAGAGACCCATAGACTCACTCAGAGAGCCATAGACTCACACAGAGAGTCATAGACTCACACGGAGAGCTATAGACTACTCACACAGAAAGTCACAGACTCACACAGAGACCCATAGACTCACACAGAGACCCATCGACTACTCACACAGAGACCCATAGACTACTCACACAGAGACCCATAGACTCACTCAGAGAGCCATAGACTTACACGGAGAGCTATAGACTACTCACACAGAAAGTCATAGACTTACACATAGAGACATAGATTCACACAGAGAGCCATAGACTTACATAGAGACCCATAGATTCACATAGAGGACCATAGACTCACACAGAGACCCATAGACTCAGACAGAGACCCATAGACTCACACAGAGGGCCATAAACTCACACAGAGAGTCATAGACTCACACAGAGTCATAGACTCACTCAGAGCCTTAGACTCGCTCAGAGAGCCATATAATCACACAGAGAGTCATAGACTCACACATAGAGACCCATAGACTCACTCAGAGAGCCACAGACTCACACAAAGACCCATAGATTACTCACACAGAGAGCCATAGACTCACACAGAGAGCCATAGACTTACATAGAGACCCATAGACTCACAACACAGACGACGAGACTCGCACAGAGACGAAGAGACTCCATAGAGACCCGTAGACTCTCACAACGATCATGAGACCTCCTTTGCCAGTACCAACATATGAGAGAATATCAGAGGATGTTTTTTTGTTTACATTCTGACCACAATTATTGTGGTTAATGCAGTGACATGATGCATTGTTAAAGGTTTCAGTTTGGTGTTTTAACATCTTGGGGCCGTCCATAAATGACGTCACGCACCTGGGGAGGGGGGGGGGTCAGACATTTGTGACGATGTGTGACGATGAGGAGGGGTGGGGGGTGAGAAATGTGACGTCACATCAAAATGTGCAACTTTAAATAAATATAGACAACACGTTCTACTTAATTAAATAGACTTTTTAATAAATGTTTTCCCCTACAACATCAGAGTGCAGCGCCACATTAAATACGCACTACAATAACAATAGTTTAAAGCGATTTGAAGCATGTTTTATATATTTTTGGGGGGGGGGCAGAGCTTTGTGACGTCATATTTGAGGGGGGAGGGGGGGGTCTGACTTTTTGTGACGCCGTGTGACGATGGGGGGGGGGGGGTCAAAAATTGTCCCAAATCTTGTGACGTCATTTATGGACGGCCCCTTAACACCTGGAGGAATCCCCTATTCTCATCTCTCACTGCGATGTGCATCTACACGCGTTCCACTGTTCACGAGGGGGCTCCATCGCCCTCTAGTGGACGAGTCAAAACAGTGGCCCTGATGTGGGGGTCTGTGTGTCTCTGTGTGTCTCTGTGGGTCTCTGTGTGTCTCTATGTGTCTATGTGGGTCTCTGTGTGTCTCTGTGTATCTCTGTGTGTCTCTATGGGTCTCTGTGTGTCTCTGTGTCTCTGTGGGTCTCTGTGTATCTCTGTGGGTCTCTGTGTGTCTCTGTGTATCACTGTGTGTCTCTGTGTATCTCTGTGTATCTCTGTGTGTCTCTGTGTGTCTCTGTGGGTCTCTGTGTATCTCTGTGTGTCTCTGTGTGTCTCTGTGTGTCTCTGTGTATCACTGTGGGTCTCTGTGTGTCTCTGTGTGTCTCTGTGGGTCTCTGTGTGTCTCTATGTGTCTATGTGGGTCTCTGTGTGTCTCTATGTGTCTATGTGGGTCTCTGTGTGTCTCTGTGTATCTCTGTGTGTCTCTGGGTCTCTGTGTGTCTCTGTGTGTCTCTGTGGGTCTCTGTGTGTCTCTATGTGTCTATGTGGGTCTCTGTGTGTCTCTGTGTATCTCTGTGTGTCTCTATGGGTCTCTGTGTGTCTCTGTGTCTCTGTGGGTCTCTGTGTATCTCTGTGGGTCTCTGTGTGTCTCTGTGTATCACTGTGTGTCTCTGTGTATCTCTGTGTATCTCTGTGTGTCTCTGTGTGTCTCTGTGGGTCTCTGTGTATCTCTGTGTGTCTCTGTGTGTCTCTGTGTGTCTCTGTGTATCACTGTGGGTCTCTGTGTGTCTCTGTGTGTCTCTGTGTGTCTCTGTGGGTCTCTGTGTGTCTCTATGTGTCTATGTGGGTCTCTGTGTGTCTCTATGTGTCTATGTGGGTCTCTGTGTGTCTCTGTGTATCTCTGTGTGTCTCTGGGTCTCTGTGTATCTCTGTGGGTCTCTGTGTGTCTCTGTGTATCACTGTGGGTCTCTGTGTGTCTCTGTGTATCTCTGTGGGTCTCTGTGTGTCTCTGTGTGTCTCTGTGGGTCTCTGTGTATCTCTGTGTGTCTCTGTGGGTCTCCGTGTGTCTCTATGGGTCTCTGTGTGTCTCTGTGTGTCTCTGTGGGTCTCTATGGGTCTCTGTGGGTCTATGTGTGTCTCTGTGTGTCTCTGTGTGTCTATGTGGGTCTCTGTGTGTCTCTATGGGTCTCTGTGTGTCTCTGTGGGTCTCTGTGTGTCTCTGTGTGTCTATGTGGGTCTCTGTGTGTCTCTGTGTGTCTCTAAGGGTCTCTGTGTGTCTCTGTGTCTCTGTGTGTCTCTATGGGTCTCTGTGTGTCTATGTGGGTCTCTGTGTGTCTCTGTGGGTCTCTGTGTGTCTCTATGTGTCTATGTGGGTCTCTGTGTGTCTCTGTGTATCTCTGTGTGTCTCTGGGTCTCTGTGTATCTCTGTGGGTCTCTGTATGTCTCTGTGTATCTCGGTGGGTCTCTGTGTGTCTCTGTGGGTCTCTGTGTGTCTCTATGTGTCTATGTGGGTCTCTGTGTGTCTCTGTGTATCTCTGTGTGTCTCTGGGTCTCTGTGTATCTCTGTGGGTCTCTGTGTGTCTCTGTGTATCACTGTGGGTCTCTGTGTGTCTCTGTGTATCTCTGTGTGTCTCTGGGTCTCTGTGTATCTCTGTGGGTCTCTGTGTGTCTCTGTGTATCACTGTGTGTCTCTGTGGGTCTCTGTGTGTCTCTGTGTGTCTCTGTGGGTCTCTGTGTGTCTCTATGAGTCTCTGTGTGTCTCTGTGGGTCTCTGTGTGTCTCTGTGGGTCTCTGTGTGTCTCTATGGTTCTCTGTGTGTCTCTATGGGTGTCTGTGGGTTTCTGCGGGTCTCTGTGTGTCTCTGTGGGTCTCTGTGTCTCTGTGGGTCTCTGTGTGTCTCTGTGTGTCTCTGTGGGTCTCTGTGTATCTCTGTGTGTCTCTGTGGGTCTCCGTGTGTCTCTATGGGTCTCTGTGTGTCTCTGTGTGTCTCTGTGGGTCTCTATGGGTCTCTGTGGGTCTATGTGTGTCTCTGTGTGTCTCTGTGTGTCTATGTGGGTCTCTGTGTGTCTCTATGGGTCTCTGTGTGTCTCTGTGGGTCTCTGTGTGTCTCTGTGTGTCTATGTGGGTCTCTGTGTGTCTCTGTGTGTCTCTAAGGGTCTCTGTGTGTCTCTGTGTCTCTGTGTGTCTCTATGGGTCTCTGTGTGTCTATGTGGGTCTCTGTGTGTCTCTGTGGGTCTCTGTGTGTCTCTATGTGTCTATGTGGGTCTCTGTGTGTCTCTGTGTATCTCTGTGTGTCTCTGGGTCTCTGTGTATCTCTGTGGGTCTCTGTATGTCTCTGTGTATCTCGGTGGGTCTCTGTGTGTCTCTGTGGGTCTCTGTGTGTCTCTATGTGTCTATGTGGGTCTCTGTGTGTCTCTGTGTATCTCTGTGTGTCTCTGGGTCTCTGTGTATCTCTGTGGGTCTCTGTGTGTCTCTGTGTATCACTGTGGGTCTCTGTGTGTCTCTGTGTATCTCTGTGTGTCTCTGGGTCTCTGTGTATCTCTGTGGGTCTCTGTGTGTCTCTGTGTATCACTGTGCGTCTCTGTGGGTCTCTGTGTGTCTCTGTGTGTCTCTGTGGGTCTCTGTGTGTCTCTGTGTGTCTCTATGAGTCTCTGTGTGTCTCTGTGGGTCTCTGTGTGTCTCTGTGGGTCTCTGTGTGTCTCTATGGTTCTCTGTGTGTCTCTATGGGTGTCTGTGGGTTTCTGCGGGTCTCTGTGTGTCTCTGTGGGTCTCTGTGTGTCTCTGTGGGTCTCTGTGTGTCTCTGTGGGTCTCTGTGTGTCTCTATGGTTCTCTGTGTGTCTCTATGGGTGTCTGTGGGTTTCTGCGGGTCTCTGTGTGTCTCTGTGGGTCTGCTATAACTTCCCACCACTACAACTACACCACCACCACTACACCACCACCACTACACCACCACCACTACACCACCACCACTACACCACCACCACTACACCACCACCACTACAACTGCGTCACCACTTCACCACCACTAGGCCACGCCCACGAGGCATCACGCCTTTAAAGTCCTCCACAGGAAGTGATCCTATGGGGGACTGGTGGTGGTGGTGTTAGCGAGCACCTATTACACACACAGACATACACACAGACACACACACAGACACACACACAGACACACACACAGACACACAGACACATACACACAGACACACACACACAGACGCACACACACACACAGACATACACACAGACACACACACACAGATACATATACACACACACAGATACATACACACAGATACATAGACACACACAGACACACACGTAGACACACAGACACACACACAAATACATGCTGACATGCTGTACACTGTAACACAAAGCTCACCCGGACAGTCGACATAGACTGTGGGGGCAAGTGCAGTGAGCGTCCAACTATCACGCACTGTACACAACACACTGTACACAACACACTGTACACAACACACTGTACACATCACACTGTACACAACACATTGCGCACCGCACGCACTGTACACCGCACGCACTGTACACCGCACGCACTGTACACAACACACTGTACACACTGCACACACTGTACACCACCCGCACTGTACACAACACACTGTACACACCGCGCACACTGTACACCGACTGCTGCTGCTGGTATTGACAGCCACTTGCCCCGCCAGTCTGTGGAGGCTACACGGGGGACCTTTGTCTCTGTGTGATGGACCCTGCCCGGGTGTTCAACTTGGGCGTCTTGGTGAGAAGTCTCCACGCGATGCTCACAGGAGCCGTGCTGCTCGCACTCGTCACTCACCACACGGGTGAGTGGGGGAGTGAGTGAGTGGGTGAGTGGGTGAGTGGGTGAGTGGGTGAGTGAGTGGGTGAGTGGGGGAGTGAGTGAGTGGGTGAGTGGGGGAGTGAGTGGGTGAGTGAGTGAGTGGGTGAGTGGGTGAGTGAGTGGGTGAGTGGGTGAGTGAGTGGGTGAGTGGGTGGGTGAGTGGGTGAGTGGGTGAGTGGGTGGGTGAGTGGGTGAGTGGGTGAGTGGGGTGGGTGAGTGGGAGTGGGTGGGTGAGTGGGGGAGTGGGTGAGTGAGTGGGTGAGTGAGTGGGTGAGTGGGTGGGTGAGTGGGTGGGTGAGTGGGTGAGTGGGTGGGTGAGTGGGGGAGTGGGTGAGTGAGTGGGTGAGTGGGGGGAGTGAGTGGGTGAGTGGGTGAGTGGGTGGGTGAGTGGGGTGAGTGGGTGGGTGAGTGGGGGAGTGGGGTGGGTGAGTGGGGGAGTGAGTGAGTGGGTGAGTGGGTGAGTGGGGGAGTGAGTGGGTGGGTGAGTGGGTGGGTGAGTGAGTGAGTGGGGAGTGGGTGAGTGAGTGGGGGAGTGGGTGGGTGAGTGGGTGAGTGGGTGAGTGGGTGAGTGGGTGGGTGAGTGGGTGAGTGGGTGGTGAGTGGGTGAGTGGGTGAGTGGGTGAGTGGGTGGGTGAGTGGGGGAGTGGGTGAGTGGGTGAGTGGGTGGGTGAGTGGGGGAGTGGGTGAGTGGGGGAGTGAGTGGTGAGTGGGTGGGTGAGTGGGTGAGTGGGGGAGTGAGTGGGTGAGTGGGTGGGTGAGTGGGTGGGTGTGGAGTGAGTGGGTGGTGAGGTGGAGTGGGTGAGTGGGGGAGTGAGTGGGAGGAGTGGGTGAGTGGGTGAGTGTGGTGAGTGGGTGAGTGGGTGGGTGAGTGGGGAGTGAGTTAGTGGGTGAGTGGGTGAGTGGGGGAGTGAGTAGGGTGAGTGGTGAGTGGGGGAGTGAGTGAGTGGGTGAGTGGGGGACGTGAGTGGGTGGGTGGGTGAGTGGGTGAGTGGAGTGAGTGGGGGAGTGGGTGAGTGAGTGGGTGGGTGAGTGGGTGGGTGAGTGAGTGAGTGGGGGAGTGGGGGGGAGTGGGTGGGTGAGTGGGTGAGTGGGGTGGGTGGGTGAGTGGGGGAGTGAGTGGGTGGGTGAGTGGGGGAGTGAGTGGGTGAGTGGGGGAGTGAGTGGGTGAGTGGGGGAGTGGGTGGGTGAGTGGGTGAGTGGGGGAGTGGGTGGGTGAGTGGGGGAGTGAGTGGGTGAGTGGGGGAGTGAGTGGGGTGGGTGAGTGGAGGGGGAGTGGGGAGTGGAGTGGGGTGAGTGGGGGAGTGAGTGGGGGAGTGAGTGGGTGAGTGGGGGAGTGAGTGGGTGGGGTGAGTGGGGGAGTGAGGGGGGAGTGGGTGGTGGGTGAGTGGGGGGAGTGAGTGGGTGAGTGGGGGAGTGAGTGGGGGAGTGGGGTGGGTGAGTGGGGTGAGTGGGTGGGTGAGTGGGGGAGTGAGTGGGGGAGTGAGTGGGTGAGTGGGTGAGTGGGGGGAGTGAGTGGGTGGGTGAGTGGGGGAGTGAGTGGGTGAGTGGGGGAGTGAGTGGGTGAGTGGGGGAGTGGGTGGGTGAGTGGGGGAGTGGGTGGGTGAGTGGGGGAGTGAGTGGGTGAGTGGGGGAGTGAGTGGGTGGGTGAGTGGGGAGTGAGTGGGTGAGTGGGGGAGTGAGTGGGGGAGTGGGGGAGTGGGTGGGTGAGTGGGTGAGTGGGTGGGTGAGTGGGGGAGTGAGTGGGGGAGTGAGTGGGTGAGTGGGGAGTGAGTGGGTGGGTGAGTGGGGGAGTGAGTGGTGGGTGAGTGGGGAGTGAGTGGGTGAGTGGGGGAGTGAGTGGGGGAGTGGGTGGGTGAGTGGGTGAGTGGGTGGGTGAGTGGGGGAGTGAGTGGGGGAGTGAGTGGGTGAGTGGGGAGTGAGTGGGTGGGTGAGTGGGTGGGTGAGTGGGGGAGTGGGTGGGTGAGTGGGGGAGTGGGTGGGTGAGTGGGTGAGTGGGTGGGTGAGTGGGGGAGTGGGTGGGTGGGTGAGTGGGGTGAGTGAGTGGGTGAGTGGGTGGGTGAGTGGGGGAGTGGGTGGGTGAGTGGGGGAGTGGGTGGGTGAGTGGGGGAGTGGGTGGGGTGAGTGGGGGAGTGGGTGGGTGAGTGGGGGAGTGAGTGTGTGAGTGGGTGGGTGAGTGGGGGAGTGGGTGGGTGAGTGGGGGAGTGGGTGGGTGAGTGGGGGAGTGGGTGGGTGGGTGAGTGGGTGAGTGGGTGGGTGGTGAGTGGGGGAGTGGGTGGTGTGAGTGGGTGGGTGGGTGAGTGGGGGAGTGAGTGGGTGAGTGGGGGAGTGGGTGGGTGAGTGGGGGAGTGGTGGTGGGTGAGTGGGGGAGTGAGTGGGTGAGTGGGGGAGTGAGTGGGGTGGGTGAGTGGGGGAGTGAGTGGGTGAGTGGGGGAGTGAGTGGGGGAGTGGGGGAGTGGGTGGGTGAGTGGGTGGGTGAGTGGGGGAGTGAGTGGGTGGGTGAGTGGGGGAGTGAGTGGGTGAGTGGGGGAGTGAGTGGGTGGGTGAGTGGGGGAGTGAGTGGGTGGGTGAGTGGGGGAGTGAGTGGGTGAGTGGGGGTGAGTGGGGGAGTGGGTGGGTGAGTGGGTGAGTGGGTGGGTGAGTGGGGGAGTGAGTGGGGAGTGAGTGGGTGAGTGGGGAGTGAGTGGGTGGGTGAGTGGGTGGTGGGTGAGTGAGTGGGTGGGTGAGTGGGGGAGTGGAGTGGGTGAGTGGGGGAGTGGGTGGGTGAGTGGGTGGGTGAGTGGGGGAGTGGGTGGGTGGGTGAGTGGGTGAGTGGGTGGGTGAGTGGTGGGTGAGTGGGGGAGTGGGTGGGTGAGTGGGGGAGTGGGTGGGTGAGTGGGGGAGTGGGTGGGTGAGTGGGGGAGTGGTGTGGGTGAGTGGGGGAGTGAGTGGTAGTGAGTGGGTGGAGTGAGTGGGTGAGTGGTGAGTGGGTGAGTGAGTGGGTGGGTGAGTGGGTGGGTGAGTGGGTGAGTGGGGGAGTGAGTGGGTGAGTGGGTGGGTGAGTGGGGAGTGGGTGGTGGTGGTGTGAGTGGGTGAGGGGAGTGAGTGGGTGAGTGGGTGGGTGAGTGGGTGAGTGGGTGAGTGAGTGGGTGAGTGGGTGAGTGAGTGGGTGAGTGGGTGGGTGAGGGTGGGTGAGTGGGTGAGTGGGGGAGTGAGTGGGTGAGTGGGTGGGTGAGTGGGTGAGTGGGGAGTGAGTGGGTGAGTGGGGAGTGGGTGGGGTGGGTGAGTGGGGGAGTGAGTGGGTGGGTGAGTGGGGGAGTGAGTGGGTGAGTGGGTGGAGTGAGTGGGGGAGTGGGGAGTGGTGTGGGTGAGTGGGTGAGTGGGTGGGTGAGTGGGTGAGTGAGTGGGGGTGAGTGGGGAGTGAGTGGGTGAGTGGGGATGTGGTGGGTGGGTGAGTGGGGGAGTGAGTGGGTGGGTGAGTGGGGGAGTGGGTGGGTGAGTGGGGGAGTGGAGTGGGTGAGTGGGGGAGTGGGTGGGTGAGTGGGTGAGTGGGTGGGTGAGTGGGGAGTGAGTGGGAGTGGTGAGTGGGTGAGTGGGAGGAGTGGGTGGGTGTTGTGAGGTGGGTGAGTGGGTGGGTGAGTGAGTGGTGGGTGAGTGGGGGAGTGGGTGGGTGAGTGGGGGAGTGGGTGGGTGAGTGGGTGAGTGGGTGGGTGAGTGGGGGAGTGAGTGGGTGGGTGAGTGGGGGAGTGGGTGGGTGGGTGAGTGGGTGAGTGGGTGGGTGAGTGGGTGGGTGAGTGGGGGTGAGGTGGTGAGTGGGGGAGTGGGTGAGTGGTGGGTGAGTGGGGAGTGGGTGGGTGAGTGGGAGTGGGTGGTGGGTGAGTGGGGAGTGAGTGGTGTGAGTGGGTGGGTGAGTGGGTGAGAGTGGTGAGTGGGTGAGTGAGTGGGTGAGTGGTGGGTGAGTGGGAGGGTGAGTGGGTGAGTGGTGGGTGAGTGTGGAGTGAGTGGGTGAGTGGTGGGTGAGTGGGTGAGTGGGTGAGTGAGTGGGTGAGTGGGTGAGTGAGTGGGTGAGTGGGTGAGTGGGTGGAGTGAGTGGGTGAGTGGGTGAGTGAGTGGGTGAGTGGGTGAGTGAGTGGGTGAGTGGGTGGGTGAGTGAGTGGGTGAGTGGGTGAGTGGGTGAGTGAGTGGGTGAGTGGGTGGGTGAGTGAGTGGGTGAGTGAGTGGGTGAGTGGGTGAGTGGGGAGTGAGTGGGTGAGTGGGTGGGTGAGTGGGTGAGTGGGTGAGTGAGTGGGTGGTGATGTGGGGGAGTGGGTGAGTGTGGAGTGAGTGGGTGAGTGTGAGTGAGTGGTGAGTGAGTGGGTGGGTGAGTGAGTGTGGAGTGAGTGGGTGAGTGTGTGGGTGAGTGGGTGAGTGTGTGGGTGAGTGGGTGAGTGTGTGGGTGAGTGGGTGAGTGGGAGTGAGTGGGTGAGTGGTGGGTGAGTGGGTGGGTGAGTGTGTGGGTGAGTGGGTGGGTGAGTGAGTGGGAGTGAGTGTGGAGTGAGTGGGTGAATGTGTGGGTGGGTGAGTGGGTGAGTGTGTGGGTGAGTGGGTGAGTGTGTGGGTGAGTGGGTGAGTGTGGAGTGAGTGGGTGAGTGGGTGGTGTGAGTGTGTGGGTGAGTGGGTGGGTGAGTGAGTGTGGAGTGAGTGGGTGAGTGTGTGGGTGGGTGAGTGGGGTGAGTGGGTGGGTGAGTGGGTGAGTGGGGGAGTGGGTGGGTGAGTGTGAGTGAGTGGTGGTGGGTGAGTGGAGTGAGTGTGGGGAGTGAGTGGGTGAGTGGGTGGGTGAGTGGGTGAGTGGGTGAGTGAGTGGGTGAGTGGGGGAGTGAGTGGGTGAGTGGGTGGGTGTGAGTGGGTGAGTGAGTGGGTGAGTGAGTGGGGGGAGTGGGTGAGTGTGGAGTGAGTGGGTGAGTGAGTGAGTGGGTGAGTGAGTGGGTGGGTGAGTGAGTGTGGAGTGAGTGGGTGAGTGTGTGGGTGGGTGAGTGGGTGAGTGTGTGGGTGAGTGGGTGAGTGTGTGGGTGAGTGGGTGAGTGTGGAGTGAGTGGGTGAGTGGGTGGGTGAGTGGGTGGGTGAGTGTGTGGGTGAGTGGGTGGGTGAGTGAGTGTGGAGTGAGTGGGTGAGTGTGTGGGTGGTGTGAGTGGGTGAGTGTGTGGGTGAGTGGGTGAGTGTGTGGGTGAGTGGGTGAGTGTGGAGTGAGTGGGTGAGTGTGGAGTGAGTGAGTGGGTGAGTGAGTGAGTGGGTGGGGTGGGTGAGTGAGTGGGTGAGTGAGTGAGTGTGTGGGTGAGTGGGGAGTGAGTGGGTGAGTGGGTGAGTGAGTGGGTGAGTGGGTGGGTGGGTGGGTGAGTGGGTGAGTGGGTGGGTGAGGTGAGTGAGTGGGTGAGTGGTGGGGGAGTGGGTGAGTGTGGAGTGAGTGGGTGGGTGAGTGAGTGGGTGAGTGAGTGGGTGAGTGGTGTGGTGTGGAGTGAGTGTGGAGGTGAGTGGGTGAGTGTGTGGGTGGGTGAGTGGGTGAGTGTGTGGGTGAGTGGGTGAGTGTGTGGGTGAGTGGGTGAGTGTGGTGTGAGTGGGTGAGTGGGTGGGTGAGTGGGTGGGTGAGTGTGTGGGTGAGTGGGTGGGTGAGTGAGTGTGGAGTGAGTGGGTGAGTGTGTGGGTGGGTGAGTGGTGAGTGTGTGGGTGAGTGGGTGAGTGTGTGGGTGAGTGGGTGAGTGGAGTGAGTGAGTGGGTGAGTGAGTGGAGTGAGTGAGTGAGTGTGTGGGTGAGTGGGGAGTGAGTGGTGAGTGGGTGAGTGAGTGGGTGAGTGGGTGGGTGGGTGGGTGAGTGGGTGAGTGGGTGAGTGAGTGGGTGAGTGAGTGAGTGGGTGAGTGAGTGGGGGAGTGGGTGAGTGTGGGAGTGAGTGGTGGGTGAGTGAGTGGGTGAGTGAGTGGGTGAGTGGGTGGGTGGTGAGTGGGAGTGAGTGGGTGAGTGAGTGTTGGGTGGAGTGAGTGGGTGAGTGTGTGGGTGAGTGGGTGAGTGTGTGGGTGAGTGGGGTGAGTGTGGAGTGAGTGGGTGAGTGGGTGGGTGAGTGGGTGGGTGAGTGTGTGGGTGAGTGGGTGGGTGAGTGAGTGTGAGTGAGTGGGTGAGTGTGTGGGTGGGTGAGTGGGTGAGTGTGTGGTGAGTGGGTGAGTGTGGAGTGAGTGGGTGGGTGAGTGTGTGGGTGAGTGGGTGGGTGTGGAGTGAGTGGGTGAGTGTGAGGTGAGTGAGTGGTGAGTGAGTGAGTGGGTGGGTGGGTGAGTGGGTGGGTGAGTGGTGGGTGAGTGAGTGGGTGAGTGGGTGAGTGAGTGGTGTGTGGTGAGTGGGGAGTGAGTGGGTGAGTGGGTGGGTGAGTGGGGAGTGAGTGGGTGGGTGGGTGGGTGAGTGAGTGGAGTGAGTGTGGAGTGAGTGGGTGGGTGAGTGGGTGAGTGTGTGGGTGGGTGAGTGTGTGGGTGAGTGGGTGAGTGTGTGGGTGAGTGTGTGGGTGAGTGGTGAGTGTGGAGTGAGTGGGTGAGTGGGTGGGTGAGTGGGTGGGTGTGAGTGTGGAGTGAGTGGGTGAGTGTGTGGGTGGGTGAGTGGGTGAGTGTGGGTGAGTGGTGAGTGTGGAGTGAGTGGGTGGGTGAGTGTGTGGGTGAGTGGGTGGGTGTGGAAGTGAGGTGGGTGAGTGTGGAGTGAGTGAGTGGGTGAGTGGGTGAGTGAGTGGTGGGTGGGTGGGTGGGGGTGGGTGAGTGGTGAGTGAGTGGGTGAGTGAGTGTGTGGGTGAGTGGGGAGTGAGTGGGTGAGTGGGTGGGTGAGTGGGGAGTGAGTGGGTGGGTGGGTGGAGGTGAGTGGCGTGAGTGGAGTGAGTGTGGAGTGAGTGGGTGAGTGAGTGGGTGGGTGAGTGGGTGGGTGAGTGGGTGAGTGTGTGGGTGAGTGGCGTGAGTGAGAGGGTGAGTGGTGGAGTGAGTGGAGTGAGTGAGTGAGGGGAGAGGGTGAGTGGTGGAGTGAGTGGGTGTGTGTGAGGTGGGTGAGTGGTGAGGGTGGAGTGGCGTGAGTGGGGGTGAGTGAGGAGTGAGGGGTGGGGTGGGAGAGTGGGTGAGTGTGGAGGGTGGTGACGGTGTGTGAGTGAGTGAGTGGGTGAGGTGGTGAGTGAGTGGTGATGAGTGAGTGTATGTGGGTGAGTGGG
>NW_027621106.1:0-47500 GCF_964198595.1 Lampetra fluviatilis
TATCCCAACAGTTTTATCCCAACGGTTTCATCTCAACGGTTTCATCTCAACGGTTTTATCTCAACGGTTTTTATCTCAACGGTTTTATTTCAACGGTTTCATCTCAACGGTTTCATCTCAACGGTTTCATCTCAACGGTTTTAATTTCAGCGGTTTTAATTTCAACGGTTTTATTTCAACGGTTTTATCTCAACGGTTTTATTTCAACGTTTTAATCCCAACGGTTTTATCTCAACGGTTTTATTTCAACGGTTTTATCCCAACGGTTTTTATCTCAACGGTTTTATTTCAACGGTTTTATTTCAACGGTTTTATTTCAACGTTTTATCCTAACGGTTTTATCTCAACGGTTTCATCTCAACGGTTTTCATCTCAACGGTTTCATCTCAACGGTTTAATTTCAGCGGTTTAATTTCAACGGTTTTATTTCAACGGTTTTATCTCAACGGTTTTATTTCAACGTTTTAATCCCAACGGTTTTATCTCAACGGTTTTATTTCAACGGTTTTTATTTCAACGGTTTTATCCCAACGGTTTTATTTCAACGGTTTTATCTCAACGGTTTTATCTCAACGGTTTTATGTCTCTCTGTGTCTCTCTGTGTCTCGCTGTGTCTCTCTGTCTGTGTCTCTCTCTGTGTCTCTCTCTGTGTCTCTCTCTGTGTCTCTCTCTGTGTCTCTCTGTGTCTCTCTGTGTCTCTCTCTGTCTCTCTGTGTCTCTCTGTGTCTCTCTGTGTCTCTCTGTGTCTCTCTGTGTCGCTCCGTGTCTCTGTGTCTCTCTGTGTCTCTCTCTGTCCATCTCTGTGTCTCTCTCTGTGTCTCTCTCTGTCTCTCTCTGTCCTCTCTCTGTCTCTCTCTGTCTCTCTCTGTCTCTCTCTGTCTCTCTGTGTCTCTCTGTCTCTCTCTGTCTCTCTCTGTGTCTCTCTCTGTGTCTCTCTCTGTGTCTCTCTCTGTGTCTCTCTCTGTGTCTCTCTCTGTCTCTGTGTCTCTCTCTGTCTCTCTCTGTCTCTCTGTCTCTCTCTGTGTCTCTTTCTGTCTCTCCGCGTCTCTGTGTCTGTCTCCGTGTCTCCGTGTCTCACCCCGGGCGCCCCTCTGCCCCTTGGGTTGTCGAGGCATTTCCTGTTCATCCGGGAAGCCCAAAAACTCCTCCTCCTGTCAACACAAACAACAACAAACGAGAATCAACAACAACAAACGAGAATCAACAACAACAAACGAGAATCAACAACAACAAACGAGAATCAACAACAACAAACAACACGGTTCAACGCAACAGCAGTAGCAGCAGTGGTAGTAGCAGCAGCAGTAGTAGCAGTAGTAGTAACAGCAGCAGCAGCAGTAGTAGCAGCAGTAGTAGTAGCAGCAGTAGTAGTAACAGCAGTAGCAGCAGTAGCAGCAGCAGTAGTAGCAGCAACAGTAGTAGCAGTAGTAGTGGTAGTAGTAGCAGTAGTAGTGGTAGTAGCAGTAATAGTAACAGCAGTAGTAGCAATAGTAGTAGCAGTAGCAGCAGCAGTAGTAGCAGCAGTAGTAGTAGCAGCAGTAGTCTCACACACAGTCACCCACACACACAGTCACCCACACACACAGTCACCCACACACACAGTCACCCACACACACAGTCACCCACACACACAGTCACCCACACACACAGTCACCCACACACACAGTCACCCACACACACAGTCACCCACACACACAGTCCACCCACACACACAGTCACCCACCCACACACACACACAACAACAACCGCCATTCGCCACTAAGTGGCGGGTGACGTCACCACGACGCTTGTGCCAGGCCATGTGCACCTTGAGGCCACACAGTCACACACACACACAGTCACACACACATTCACACACACACACATTCACACACACACCAAAGGTCCCCCCGTGTAGCCTTAACAGACTGTAGGGGGCAAGTGCTGTTAGCGAGCACCTATGAAGGTCAGAACGGCACACGAGGGGGGCGGGTGGCCAGCACCACGCCCGGCCGCCTTTGTCTCCCCCAGTGGGCGATGTTTACACATCGCACTAGGTACTCATTTGAGGCTGAGTCGACCTAGGGGAGGCCCGGGACCGGTTCGGAAAATCGTCACTGTTGGTGTTAGCCGTGAGCGGGGAATCGAACCTGGGTTGCCGGGTTCGTAGCGCAGCGCTAACCACTACACCCACCACTCACACACACACAGACACACACACACAGACACACACACACACAGACACACACAGACACACACAGACACACACACACACAGACACACACACAGACACACACACACAGACACACACACAGACACACACAGACACACACACAGACACACACACACAGACACACACACACAGACACACACACACAGACAGACACACACACACACACAGACACACACACAGACACACACACACACAGACACACACAGACAGACACACACACAGACACACACACACAGACACACACACAGACCACACACACACAGTCCCCCCTCTCCCCCCCCCTCCCACCCTGCCCCCTCCACGCAGTCGCCTTGGCAACGGAGACGCCCAGAGCACTCACAGGGGGGGGGCATCTCACCCCACCAACTCACCCACTCAGTCACTCACTCACCCCACTCACTCACCCACCCACTCACTCACTCACCCACCCACTCACTCACCCACTCACTCACTCACTCACCCACTCACTCACTCACCCACCCACTCACTCACCCACCCCACTCACTCACTCACACCCCCACTCACTCACCCACTCACTCACTCACCCACCCACTCACTCCACTCACTCACCCACCCACTCACCCACCCACTCACTCACTCACCCCACCCACCCACTCACTCACCCCACCCACCCACTCACCCACCCACCCACTCACTCACCCACCCACTCCACCACCACTCACCCACCCACCCACTCACCCACCCACCCACTCACTCACCCACCCACTCACCCACCCACTCACCCACCCACTCACTCACCCACCCACTCACTCACCCACCCACCCACCCCACCCACTCACCCACCCACCCCACTCACCCCACCCACTCACCCACACCACTCACCCACCCCACTCACTCACCCACCCACCCACCCACCCACCCACCCCACTCACCCACCCCACCCACTCACCCACCCACCCACTCACTCACCCACCCCACCCACACCACTCACCCACCCACTCCACCCACTCACTTCACCCACCCACTCACTCACCCACCCACCCCACCACTCACCTCACCCCACCCACCCACTCACTCACCCACCCACTCACTCACACCACTCACTTCACCCACCCACAGTCACTCACTCACCCACCCACTCACCCACCCACTCAATCAATCACCCACTCACTCACTCACCCACTCACTCACTCACTCACCCACTCACTCACCCACTCACTCACCCACCCACACAGTCCACTCACTCACCCACCCCCACTCACCCCCACCTCACTCACTCACTCACCCACTCACACACTCACCACCCACTCACTCACTCACCCACCCACCACTCACCCACCTCACCCACCCACACCACTCACCCACCCACCCACCCACCCACCCCACCCACTCACCCACCCCACTCACCCACCCACTCACCCACCCACCCACCCACCCCACCCACACCCCACCCACCCACTCACCCACCCACCACTCACCCACTCACTCACCCACCCACCCACTCACTCACCCACCCACTCACTCACCTCACCCACTCACCCACCCCACCCACTCACCCACCCACCCACTCACCCACCCACCCACCCACCCACCCACTCACCCACCCCACTCACCCACCCACCACCACCCACCCACTCACTCACCCACCCCACCCACCCACTCACTCACCCCACCCCACCCCACTCACCCACCCACCCACTCACCACCCACTCACACCACCCACCCACTCACCCCACCCACAGTCACTCACTCACCCACCCACCCACTCACCCACCCCACTCACCCACCCACTCAATCACCACCCACCTCCCACTCACCACCACCCACTCACTCACTCACTCACCCACTCACTCACCCACTCACTCACCCACCCACACAGTCACTCACTCACCCCACCCACTCACTCACCCCACTCACCCCACCCACTCACTCACTCCACCCACTCACTCACCCCACTCACCCCACCCCACCTACCAACTCACCCACCCACTCACCCACCCACCAACCCACCCACTCACCCACTCAGCCACCCACCCACCAACCCACCCCACTCACCTACCCCACCCACCCACTCAGCCACCCCACCCACCCACTCACTCACCCACTCACCCACCCACTCACCCACCCACTCACTCACTCACCCACTCACCCACCACCCACTCACTCACCCACTCACTCACCCACCCCACCAACTCACCCACCCACCCACCCACCCACCCACCAACCCACCCCACTCACTCACCCACCCACCAACCCCACCCACCAGCCACCCACCCACCAACCCACCCACTCACCCCACCCCACCCACTCACTCACCCACCCACTCCACCTCACCCACTCACCCACTCACCACCCACTCACTCACCCCACCCACAGTCACTCACTCACCCACCCCACTCACCCACCCCACCCCACTCAATCAATCACCCACTCACTCACCCACTCACTCACCACTCACCCACCCACTCACTCACCCACCTACCAACTCACCCACCCACTCACCCACCCACCAACCCACCCACTCACCCACCCACCCACTCAGCCACCAACCCCACCCACTCACTCACCCACCCCACCCACTCAGCCACCCCACCCACTCACTCACCCCACCTCACCCACCCCACTCACCCACCCACTCACCCACCCACTCACTCACACTCACCCACCCACCCACCCACTCACTCACTCACTCACCCACCCACCCACTCACCCACCCACTCACTCACCCACCCACCCACCCACTCACCCACTCACTCACCCACCCACTCACTCACCCACCCACTCACTCACCCACCCACTCACTCACCCACCCACCCACCCACCCACTCACTCACTCACTCACCCACCCACCCACTCACCCACCCACTCACTCACCCACCCACTCACTCACTCACCCACCCACTCACCCACTCACTCACCCACCCACTCACTCACCCACCCACTCACTCACCCACCCACCCACTCACTCACTCACCCACCCACCCACCCACTCACCCACCCACTCACCCACTCACTCACCCACCCACTCACTCACCCACCCACTCACTCACTCACTCACCCACCCACTCACTCACCCACTCACTCACTCACCCACCCACCCACTCACTCACTCACCCACCCACTCACTCACCCACCCACTCACTCACCCACTCACTCACCCACCCACTCACTCACTCACCCACCCACTCACTCATCCACCAACTCACCCACTCACTCACCAACTCACCCACTCACCCTCTCACTCACCCACCTACCAACTCACCCACCCACCAACCCACCCACTCACTCAGCCACCCACCCACCAACCCACCCACTCTCTCACCCCCCCCCCCCCCACGTGTCCCCGACGTTCCGTGAATCTCTCGCGACCCTAACCCAGGACGCTTCCAGCGTTTCCCGCGCAATCTCAACCGCTCCTCGCCTCAGCGTCAAACTAATTCTTTCTCTCGACTCGCTCATTAAACTTCCCGTCTCTCTGCAGGTCGTGGCGCTGTGTTAAGCGATAGACGATTTACATTTAATCGCCTCGCGCGTTTAATGTTCATAACTTTTATTTTAACGTTTTAAATAAATAAAAATAGCGGTTTAGAGCCTGGCTAATGCCTCAAACTCGCTTAAGCGCTCCGTGTTTTATGATTTTTTTAAATCTTTATTAAACGTTTTGGCTCGCTCCTGATCGTGGCGCTGTGTTAAGCGAGATACGATTTACATTTAATTGCCTCGCGCGTTTAATGTTTATAACTTTTATTTTAACGTTTTAATAAATAAAAATAGCGGTTTAGAGCCTGGCTAAGGCCTCAAACTCGCTTAAGCGCTCCGTGTTTTATGATTTTTTTTTAATCTTTATTAAACGTTTTGGCTCGCTCCTGATCGTGGCGCTGTGTTAAGCGAGATACGATTTACATTTAGTTACCTCGCGCGTTTAATGTTTATAACTTTTATTTTAAGATTTTAAATAAAAATAGAGGCAGGCTAAGGCCTCACACTCTCTTAAGCATTCCGTGTTTTATTACTTGTTATCCTTATTAAACGTTCCGTCTCTCTTTGGTTCGTGACCAGGGTGTTAAGCAAGAGAAGCTTTACATTTAATTACCTCACGCGTTTAATATTTATAACATTTAATAACGTTTATTTAATATTTTAAATAATAAAAAATAGCCAGCTAAAGCCTTAGGCCTCAAACTCTCTCGGCGCGCTGCGGAACTTAACCCCACGGCGTGTAAAGGGACAGACGGTTTAATGTTTAATATTTACATTCCCTCACCGATTTAAAATGTTACATCACAATGTTATATCACAATGTTATATAACATTTAAAATAAAAACACAGCGGTCTGAGGCCTAGCTAGGCCTCTCCCAGGCGCGCAACTTCCACACTTTCTCTCTCTTCACGAAGCTTTCCGTTACACTTTGGTTTATTTCCCCCACGGCGTGTAAAGGAAGAGACGATTTACGTTCAACAATGTGTAACATTTAACAATGTCCAGTATAACATTTGTACGTTTTAAATAAATAAAAATACAGCGGGTCTAAAGCCTAGAGATAGGCCTCAATCGCTCTCTCTTAAACCATGCAGACTTTCCCTTCGTATCGCACCCTCGGCTGTGTGAAATGAATTAACACTTAACATGCTCTTATAATTCCCTGACATTGTTTTTTAATTAAAACATTTGCATTAAAAATAAACTCACAGCGGCCTAGAGCCTACAGCTAGGCCTAAAGCCTACAACTAGGCCTGAAACTCTCCCTCTAAGTCTTAAAGCTGTTCGTATCGTACCCCCGCGTGTGTGAAAGGGAGTTAATATTTAACATCGTTACATTCCCTGATAATGTTTTTAAATAGAAACATTTAAATTAAAAGCTTTTACATTAAAATAAACCCCCCGTCGTCGGCGGGTCTCCAGCCAAGAGCCAGGCCTGATAATCTCCCCCGCTAGGCCCGAAGCCATTTACACAACAACACCACCACCACCACCAAAACATTGGCTATATTCTTATACAAAAAGAGCTTAAAAGCGATGCTAAAACTAAACATTACCACTCAAATACACGCGGGGTGTAGAGTTAAAATCGGCCGACGTTCGCGTGACGGAAGAAAAAGGATTTTGTTTTTGTTTAAGGGAAATAAAAAATCACTAACACAAATGTTTTGTAATAATTTAGGACGCCAAATAACGATTTTGTGTTGTTTTCGATTAATACAACTTTGTAAAAACATTTAACGTCCAAAGTGAAGATTGTACCACGTTAACTTGACCATTAAGAGAGTCTAGCGTCAATATTTAATAAAATAAAGATGTTAAAATGTGGAGCTATAAACTCGGCAGGGGTTACGCAACGCCCTCACGAGTTATAATAAACTTTACACTTAACAACAACATTAATAACATTAACTACAACAACAAAAATAAACTTTACACTAACAACAACTACATTAACATTAATAACATTAATAACAACTACAACATTAACTACAACAACAATAATAAACTTTACACTTGACAACAACTACATTAATAACATTAATAACAATAGCAGTAACAACAACAATAAACTTTACACTCAACAACAACATTAACAACAATCATAACATCAACAACAGTAACATTAACAATAATAAACTTTACACTCAACAACAACATTAATAACAACAACATTAACAACAACATTAACAACAACAACATTAACATTAACAACATTAACAACAACATTAACACCAACAACATTAACACCAACAACATTAACACCAACAACATTAACAACAACAACATTAACACCAACAACATTAACACCAACAACATTAACACCAACAACATTAACATCAACAACATTAACAACAACATTAACAGCAACAACATTAACAACAACATTAACACCAACAACATTAACACCAACAACATTAACAACAACAACATTAACAACAACAACATTAACAACAACAACATTAACAACAACATTAACAACAACAACATTAACACCAACAACATTAACAACAACAACATTAACACCAACAACATTAACACCAACAACATTAACAACAACATTAACAACAACATTAACAACAACATTAACAACAACATTAACACCAACAACATTAACAACAACATTAACAACAACATTAACACCAACAACATTAACAACAACATTAACACCAACAACATTAACAACAACATTAACAACAACATTAACAACAACATTAACAGCAACAACATTAACAACAACATTAACACCAACAACATTAACAGCAACAACATTAACAACAACATTAACACCAACAACATTAACAACAACATTAACAGCAACAACATTAACAACAACATTAACAACAACATTAACAACAACATTAACAACAACATTAACAACAACAACATTAACAGCAACAACATTAACAACAACATTAACAACAACATTAACACCAACAACATTAACACCAACAACATTAACACCAACAACATTAACACCAACAACATTAACACCAACAACATTAACAACAACAACAACATTAACAACAACAACATTAACAACAACAACATTAACAACAACAACATTAACAACAACAACATTAACACCAACAACATTAACACCAACAACATTAACACCAACAACATTAACAACAACAACATTAACAACAACAACATTAACACCAACAACATTAACACCAACAACATTAACAACAACAACATTAACACCAACAACATTAACAACAACATTAACACCAACAACATTAACACCAACAACATTAACACCAACAACATTAACACCAACAACATTAACAACAACATTAACAACAACAACATTAACACCAACAACATTAACACCAACAACATTAACACCAACAACATTAACACCAACAACATTAACAACAACATTAACACCAACAACATTAACACCAACAACATTAACACCAACAACATTAACAACAACATTAACAACAACAACATTACCAACAACATTAACACCAACAACATTAACACCAACAACATTAACACCAACAACATTAACACCAACAACATTAACAACAACAACATTAACACCAACAACATTAACAACAACAACATTAACACCAACAACATTAACACCAACAACATTAACAACAACATTAACACCAACAACATTAACACCAACAACATTAACACCAACAACATTAACAACAACATTAACAACAACAACATTACCAACAACATTAACACCAACAACATTAACAACAACAACATTAACACCAACAACATTAACACCAACAACATTAACACCAACAACATTAACACCAACAACATTAACACCAACAACAACATTAACAACAACATTAACACCAACAACATCAACAACAACAACCTTAACACCAACAACATTAACACCAACAACATTAACAACAACAACATTAACACCAACAACATTAACACCAACAACATTAACACCAACAACATTAACAACAACATTAACACCAACAACATTAACACCAACAACATTAACAACAACATTAACAACAACAACATTAACACCAACAACATTAACACCAACAACATTAACAACAACATTAACAACAACATTAACAACAACAACAACATTAACACCAACAACATTAACACCAACAACAACATTAACATCAACAACATTAACAACAACATTAACACCAACAACATTAACAACAACAACCTTAACACCAACAACAACATTAACAACAACAACATTAACACCAACAACAACATTAACAACAACAACATTAACAACAACACCAACAACATTATTTATAATAAAACCCCTTAATTAAGACGCCACTAAAATGTGTAAAACAAAACCAAACTTGAGACAATTCGCCTCTAACGCCAGCGAGTTGTTCCTATTGAGCGGTCCGACGTTCCGGCACGCACCCTTAGACAGGGGAAATCGATTACGAGGCCGGGAATTGACAAACTGAAACTTTGAAAGTTTTTGTGAAAAGATGACAAATAAATTGTTTATCGATAATAAACAATTACTATGCTGCTGCTGCTGGTGGTGGTGGTGTTAATATCCTAACGATCAATACTTTAATATTTTTACTATCAATACTTTATTATTACTCTTACCATTCACACTTTATTAACATAATATAATTAATATAATATATATTCTTACGATCAATACTTTAATAATATTCTTACTATCAATACTTTATTAATATAATAAATAATATATATTCTTACGATCAATACTTTTCTAATATTCTTACGATCAATACTTTATTAATATTCTTACGATCAATACTTTAATAAAAGTCTCACCACTACTCCTAACAATCCAAGTATTCATATTAATATTATTTTAATATTTGTATTATTAGTTGATATTCTTAATATTAAAAGCCTTACTTTTGTTATTCCTATTAATATTCTTACCATTAATATTCCATTAATATTCCATTAATATTCTATTAATATTCTTACTATTAAATTTCTTACTGTTGATATTCTTACTATTTATATTTTATTTATATTCTATTAATATTCTTACTGTTGATATTTTTACTATTTATATTCTATTAATATTCTTACTATTTATATTTTATTTATATTCTATTAATATTCTTACTATTACATTTCTTACTATTGATATTCTTACTATTTATATTTTATTTATATTCTATTAATATTCTTACTGTTGATATTCTTACTATTTATATTCATATCCCAACTATTATTTTTCCTATTAATATTTTCTTATTCTTAATATTCTTACCATTAATATTCTATTTATAATACTGTTAATATTCTTACTATTGATATTCCTACTATTTATATTCTTTTCAATTTAAAGCTTTAATATTATATTACTATTTTATTTTATTATGTTTTATTTTTATTATTTTATTACTTCCCTTCTACGTGACTTTACCGAAAGAAACAAAATTAATATTCTTACTATTAATATTCTATTAATATTCTTACTATTAAATTTCTTACTATTAAATTTCTTACTATTAATATTATATTTATATTACTGTTAATATTCTTACTATTTATATTCTTTTCAATTTAAAGCTTTCATATTATATTACTATTTTATTTTATTACGTTTTATTTTTATTATTTTATTACTTCCCTTCTACGTGACGACTTTACCGAAAGAACCAATAAGAATATTCTTACTTATAATATTCTATTAAATTTCTTACTATTAATATTATATTTATATTACTGTTAATATTCTTACTATTAATATTCTTTTCAATTTAAAGCTTCAATATTATATCACTATTTTATTTTATTATGTTTTATTTTCATTTCCCTTCTACGCGACGACTTTACCGAAAGAACCAAGAAGGTGAATCCCTGCTGCAGTCACGAAAGCAGCTTTACATCGAAATATAATATGTTATCATATTATTGTATTATATTTTATTCTATTATAATATTATTATTTTTGTATTCTATTATTTTATTGTATTATTATTACATTTTATTGTATTATTATATTATTACGTTTTATTTTTATTATGTTATTACTTCCCTTCTACGTGATGACTTTACCGAAAGAACCAAGAAGATCTAATAATATTCTTACTATAAAATTTCTTACTATTTATATTCTTTTTATATTACTGTTAATATTCTTACTTTTCAATTTAAAGCTTTCATATTATATTACTATTTTATTTTATTATGTTTTATTTTTATAATTTTATTATCTCCCTTCTACGTGACGACTTTACCGAAAGAACCAAGAAGATGAATCCCTGCTGCAGTCACGAAAGCAGCTTCACATCGTAGCATCTTCTTGGTTCTTTCGGTAAAGTCATCACGTAGAAGGGATGTAATAAAATAATAAAAATGAAACATTATTTTATATTATATTATTTTATTATATTATCATATTATACGAGTACATTAGTATATTATTTTATTATATTATTTTATGTTATCATATTAGTTTGTTATTTTATTATATTATTTTATTATGTTTTATTTTTATTATTTTATTACTTCCCTTCTACGTGATGACTTTACCGAAAGAACCAAGAAGATGAATCCCTGCTGCAGTCACGAAAGAAGCTTTACATCGAAATTTTATTATGTTTTATTTTTTATTATTGTATTATTTCCCTTCTACGTGACTTTACCGAAAGAACCAAGAAGATGAATCCCTGCAGTCACGAAAGCTTTAAATCGAAAAATAAACATAGTTTAGTTCAATCTTGATTTGAAGTTTTCGTGACTGCAGCAGGGATCCATACTTTTTCTTGGTTCTTTCGGTAAAGTCACGTAGAAGGGAAATAATAAAATAATATAATAAAATAACAAAATTAAAAAATATTATTATGTTTTATTTTTTATTATTTTATTACTTCCCTTCTACGTGACTTTACCGAAAGAACCAAAATTAATATTCTTACTATTAATATTCGCACTAAACTAATAGATTCTTGTTGTTGTTGTTTTGCTACCACATTATTTATATATTTACACACCCAACATGACAAACCATATGAGCTGCAAAGCGCTTCGCTCAACGCCACAGACGCCCGGCAGTACAGACAAAGGTCCCCCGTGTAGCCTGCGACAGGCTGCAGGGGCAAGTGCTATGAAGGGGGGGGGGTGGCCAGCACCACGCCCGGCCGCCTTTGTCTCCCCAGTGACGATGTTTACACCACGTCCACTCACATCACCACCACCATCACCACCATCACTACCACCATCACTACCATCACCACCACTACCATCACCACCACTACCATCACCACCACTACCACCACATCCACTACTACCATCACCACCACTACCATCACCACCACCATCACCACCACTACCATCACCACCACTACCATCACCACCTCCACTACCATCACCACCATCACCACCATCACCACCTCCACTACCACTACCATCACCACCACCACTACCATCACCACCATCACTACCATCACCACCACTACCATCACCACCATCACCACCACCACCATCACCACCTCCACTACCATCACCACCATCACCACCATCACCACCTCCACTACCACTACCATCACCACCATCACTACCATCACCACCACTACCATCACCATCACTACCACCACCACCATCACTACCACCATCACCACTACCATCACCACTACCATCACTACCACCACTACCACCACTACCACCACCATCACCACCACCACTACCATCACTACCATCACCACCACTACCATCACTACCACCACCACTACCACCACCATCACCACCACTACCATCACCACCACTAACATCACCACCACCTCCACCATCACCACCACTACCATCACCACCATCACCACTACCACTACCACCACCACCATCACTACCATCACCACCACTACCATCACTACCACCACCACCACTACCACCATCACCACTACCATCACTACCACCACTACCACCACTACCACCACCATCACCACTACCATCACCACCACTACCATCACTACCACCACCACTACCACCACCATCACCACCACCACTACCATCACTACCACCACTACCACCACTACCACCACCATCACCACTACCATCACCACCACTACCACCACCACTACCACCACCATCACCACCACCACTACCATCACCACCACTAACATCACCACCACCTCCACCATCACCACCACTACCATCACCACCACTACCATCACTACCACCACCACGTCCACTAACACCATCACCACCACTACCACCACTACCATCATCACCACCACTAACATCATCACCACCATCACGACCACTAACATCACTACCACCATCACCACCACTAACATCACCATCACTACCATCATGACCATCACCACCATCACCACTACAACCACCACCACTACCATCACCACCACTACCATCAACACTACCACCATTACCATCACTACCACCATCACCACCACTAACATCACTACTACCATCACCACCACTACCATCACCACCACTACCATCACCACCTCCACTACCATCACCACCATCACCACCATCACCACCTCCACTACCACTACCATCACCACCACCACTACCATCACCACCATCACTACCATCACCACCACTACCATCACCACCATCACCACCACCACCATCACCACCTCCACTACCATCACCACCATCACCACCATCACCACCTCCACTACCACTACCATCACCACCATCACTACCATCACCACCACTACCATCACCATCACTACCACCACCACCATCACTACCACCATCACCACTACCATCACCACTACCATCACTACCACCACTACCACCACTACCACCACCATCACCACCACCACTACCATCACTACCATCACCACCACTACCATCACTACCACCACCACTACCACCACCATCACCACCACTACCATCACCACCACTAACATCACCACCACCTCCACCATCACCACCACTACCATCACCACCATCACCACTACCACTACCACCACCACCATCACTACCATCACCACCACTACCATCACTACCACCACCACCACTACCACCATCACCACTACCATCACTACCACCACTACCACCACTACCACCACCATCACCACTACCATCACCACCACTACCATCACTACCACCACCACTACCACCACCATCACCACCACCACTACCATCACTACCACCACTACCACCACTACCACCACCATCACCACTACCATCACCACCACTACCACCACCACTACCACCACCATCACCACCACCACTACCATCACCACCACTAACATCACCACCACCTCCACCATCACCACCACTACCATCACCACCACTACCATCACTACCACCACCACGTCCACTAACACCATCACCACCACTACCACCACTACCATCATCACCACCACTAACATCATCACCACCATCACGACCACTAACATCACTACCACCATCACCACCACTAACATCACCATCACTACCATCATGACCATCACCACCATCACCACTACAACCACCACCACTACCATCACCACCACTACCATCAACACTACCACCATTACCATCACTACCACCATCACCACCACTAACATCACTACTACCATCACCACCACCATCATTACCATCACTACCACCATCACCACCACTACCATCACCACCACCACCACCACCATTCCCATCACTACCACCACTACCATCACTACCACCACCACTACCATCACCACCACTATCACCATCACTACCACCATCACCACCACTACCATCACCACCACTACCATCACCACCACCACCTCCACCATCACCACCACTACCATCACCACCACTACCATCACCACCACTACCATCACCACCACCACCACTACCACCATCACCACCATCACCACCACTACCATCACCACCACCACATCCACCACCATCACCACCACTAACATCACTACTACCACCACCACCACTAACATCACCACCACTACCATCACCACCACGAACATCACCACCACTACCACCACCACCACTAACATCACCACCACTACCATCACCACCACGAACATCACCACCACTAACATCACCACCACTAACATCACCACCACTAACATCACCACCACCACCATCACTACAACCATCACCACCATCACTACCATCACCACCACTACCACCACCACTACCATCACCACTACCATCACCACTACCACCATCAACACCACTAACATCACTACTACCATCACCACTACCATCACCACCACTACAACTACGACCACTATCACCATCACCACCACCATCACCACCTCCACTACCACTACCATCACCACCACTATCATCACCACCATCACCACCATCATCACCGCCATCACCACCTCCACTACCACTACCATCACCACCATCACCACCTCCACTACCATCACCACCACTACCATCACCACCATCACCACCACCACCACCACCATCACCACCTCCACTACCACTACCATCACCACCACCACCATCACCACCATCACCACCACCACCACCACCATCACCACCTCCACTACCACTACCATCACCACCACTACCATCACCACCATCACCACCACTACCATCACCACCACCACCACGATCACCACCATCACCACCTCCACTACCACTACCATCACCACCACTACCATCACCACCATCACCACCACCATCACCACCTCCACTACCATCACCACCATCACCACCACCACCATCACCACCTCCACTACCACTACCATCACTACCATCACCACCATCACCACCATCACCACCATCACCACCATCACCACCATCACCACCTCCACTACCACTACCATCACCACCTCCACTACCATCACCACCATCACCACCTCCACTACCATCACCACCATCACCACCTCCACTACCACTACCACCACCACCATCACCACCTCCACTACCATCACCACCACCACCACCATCACCACCTCCACTACCACTACCATCACCACCATCACCACCATCACCACCATCACCACCTCCACTACCACTACCATCACCACCATCACCATCACCACCTCCACTACCACTACCATCACCACCACCACCATCACCACCTCCACTACCACTACCATCACCATCACCACCATCACCACCATCACCACCATCACCACCTCCACTACCACTACCATCACCACCATCACCACCATCACCACCATCACCACCATCACCACCATCACCACCAGCACCACATCCACTACCATCACCATCACCACCATCACCACCATCACCACCTCCACTACCACTACCATCGCCACCACCACCACCATCACCACCATCACCACCTCCACTACCACCACCAGCACCACCATCACCACCATCACCACCATCACCACCTCCACTACCATCACCACCATCACCACCATCACCACCATCACCACCACTACCATCACCACCACCACCATCACCACCTCCACTACCACTACCATCACCACCACCATCACCACCATCACCACCACCACCATCACCACCTCCACTACCATCACCACCATCACCACCATCACCACCTCCACCACCTCCACTACCATCACCACTACCACCACCACCATCACCACCACCACCTCCACCGCCACTACAGACAAAGCTCCCCCAGGTAGCCTCCAGCAGGCTGTAGGGGCAAGTGCTGTGAGTAGCGAGTTGTATGAAGGCTACCGGCACTGTGGCTACACACAGAGGGGGTGGGTGGACACCACCACCACTACACCACCACAACTACACCACCACCACTACACCACCACTACACCACCACTACACCACCACCACTACACCACCACTACACCACCACCACTACACCACCACCACTACACCACCACCACTACACCACCACCACTACACCACCACCACTACACCACCACCACTACACCATCACCACTACACCACCACCACTACACCACCACTACACCACCACCACTACATCACCACCACTACAGCACCACCACTACAGCACCACCACTACAGCACCACCACTACACCACCACCACTACAGCACCACCACTACACCACCACTACAGCACCACCACTAGACCACCACCACTACACCACCACTACACCACCACCACTACACCACCACCACTACACCACCACCACTACACCACCACCACTACACCACCACCACTACATCACCACCACTACACCACCATCACCACCACACCACTACCACTACACCACCACCACCGTCATCACCACCACCATCACCACTACACCACCACCACTACACCACCACCACTACACCACCACCACCGTCATCACCACCACCATCACCACTACACCACCACCACTACATCACCACCACTACACCACCATCACTACACCACCACCACTACACCACCACCACTACAGCACCACCACTACAGCACCACCACTACAGCACCACCACTACACCACCACCACTACACCACCACCACTACACCACCACCACCGTCATCACCACCACCATCACCACTACACCACCATCACTACACCACCACCACTACACCACCACTACACCACCACTACACCACCACCACTACACCACCACCACTACACCACTAGCACTACACTACCATTACTACACCACCATCACTACACCACCATCACCACCACCACCACACCACCACCACTACACCACCACCACTACACCACCACCACCGTCATCACCACCACCACCATCACCACTACACCACCACTACACCACCACCACGACACCATCACCGCTACACCACCACCACTACACACACAGACACACACAAACACAGACACACACACAGACACACACATAGACACACACACAGACACACACATAGACATACACACAAACACACACCCACCCACCCACCCACTAACCCACTCACCCACCCACTCACCCACCCAACCACTCACCCACCCACCCACTCACCCACCCCCTCACCCCCTCACTCACCCACTCACCGCCTCACCCACCCACTCACCCACTCACTCACCCCCTCACCCACCCACTCACCCCCTCACCCACCCACTCACCCACTCACCCCCTCACCCATCCACTCACCCCCTCACCCATCCACTCACCCACTCACCCCCTCACCCATCCACTCACCCACCCACTCACCCCCTCACCCACCCACTCACCCCCTCACCCACCCACTCACCCACCCACTCACCCACCCACTCACCCACTCACCCCCTCACCCACCCACCCCCTCACCCACCCACCCACTCACCCCCTCACCCACCCACCCCCTCACCCACCCACCCACCCCCTCACCCACCCACCCACCCACTCACTCACCCACTCACCCACCCACCCACCCACTCACCCACCCACTCACCCACCCACTCACCCCCTCACCCACCCACTCACCCCCCCACCCCCTCACCCACCCCACCCACCCACTCACCCACCCACCCACCCACCCACCCACCCACCCACCCACCCACCCACTCACCCCCTCACCCACCCACTCACCCACCCACCCACTCACCCACTCACCCACTCACCCACTCACCCACCCACTCACCCACCCACTCACCCACCCACTCACTCACTCACCCACCCACTCACCCCCTCACCCACCCACCCACTCACCCCCTCACCCACCCACCCACTCACCCACCCACTCACCCCCTCACCCACCCACTCACCCACCCACCCACTCACCCACTCACCCACTCACCCACTCACCCACCCACTCACCCACCCACTCACCCACCCACTCACTCACTCACCCACCCACTCACCCCCTCACCCACCCACCCACTCACCCCCTCACCCACCCACCCACTCACCCACCCACTCACCCCCTCACCCACCCACTCACCCACCCTCACACTCACTCACCACTCTCACCTCCTCACACTCACCTCACACTCACTCACTTTCACCAACTCACTCGCCACACTTACCACTCACCCCACACTCACCCCCCACACACTCACCACACTCACCACTCACCCCCCACACACTCACCACTCACCCCACACTCACTCACCACACTCACCCCACACTCACCCCCCACACACTCACCACACTCACCACTCACCCCACACTCACTCACCACACTCACCACTCACCCCCCACACACTCACCACTCACCCCACACTCACTCACCACACTCACCACTCACCCCACACTCACCCCCCACACACTCACCACTCACCCCACACTCACTCACCACACTCACCACTCACCCCCCACACACTCACCACTCACCCCACACTCACTCACCACTCACCCCACACTCACCCCCCACACACTCACCACACTCACCACTCACCCCACACTCACCCCACACTCACTCACCACACTCACCACTCACCCCCCACACACTCACCACTCACCCCACACTCACTCACCACTCACCCCACACTCACCCCCCACACACTCACCACACTCACCACTCACCCCACACTCACTCACCACACTCACCACTCACCCCACACTCACCCCCCACACACTCACACCACACTCACTCTCACTCACCACTCACTCACCCTCACTCACCACACTCACTCACTCACCCTCACTCACCACACTCACTCACTCACCCTCACTCACCACTCTCACTCACTCTCACTAACCCTCACTTACCACACTCACCCCACACACTCACACCCCACACTCACCCCCCCCCCCACACTCACCCCCCCCCACACTCACCCCCCCACACTCACCCCACACACTCACCCCACACACTCACCCCACACACTCACCCCCCCCCACACTCACCCCCCCCCACACTCACCCCCCCACACTCACCCCACACACTCACCCCACACACTCACCCCACACACTCACCCCCCCCCACACTCACCCCCCCCCACACTCACCCCCCCACACTCACCCCACACTTACCCCACACACTCACACCCCACACTCACCCCCCCCCCCCACACTCACCCCCACACACTCACCCCCCACACTCACCCCCCACACTCACCCCACACTCACCCCACACTCACCCCACACTCACCCCACACTCACCCCACACTCACCCCCCACACTCACCCCCACACACTCACCCCCCACACTCACCCCACACACTCACACCCCACACTCACCCCCCCCCCCACACTCACCCCACACACTCACCCCACACTCACCCCCCACACTCACCCCACACTCACCCCACACTCACCCCCCACACTCACCCCCACACACTCACCCCCCACACTCACCCCACACACTCACACCCCACACTCACCCCCCCCCCCCCCCACACTCACCCCACACACTCACCCCACACTCACCCCCGACTCACCTCATCATCATCGTCGTCGTCGTCACCGCAGCCGAAGTGGCTTCGAAACCTGCACAAGGATCCCACCCAGAGGGCAGCCTCCTCACCCTCACCCCCCCTCACCCCCAACCCCCTCACCCCCCTCGCCACCACCCCCCTCACCACCACCCCGCTCACCACCCCGCTCACCAACCCACTCACCACCCCATCCCTCACACTCGAGCTGCTGCTGCTGCTGAGGCTGGTGGTGGTGGTGGTGAGGGTGGTGATGGGGGTGGTGGTGAGGCTGGGGGTGAGGGTGGTGGTGAGGGTGGTGATGGGGGTGGTGGTGAGGCTAGTGGTGGTGGTGGTGAGGGTGGTGATGGGGGTGGTGGTGAGGCTAGTGGTGGTGGTGGTGAGGGTGGTGATGGGGGTGGTGATGGGGGTGGTGAGGCTGGGGGTGAGGCTGGTGGTGGTGGTGGTGATGGGGGTGAGGGTGGTGGTGAGTGTGGTGAGGCTGGGGGTGGTGGTGATGGAGGTGGTGATGTTGATGGTGTTGGGTGTGGTGATAGGGGTGGTGATGGGGGTGATGTTAATGGAGGTGGGGGTGGTGAGGCTGGGGGTGGTGGTAATGGGGGTGTTGATGGTGTTGATGGTGATGGGGGTGTTGGTGTTGATGGTGATGGGGGTGTTGATGGGGGTGTTGATGGTGTTGATGGTGATGGGGGTGTTGATGGGGGTGATGGTTGAGAGGCGTCTGCGAGGCAGAGTTCGGCTCCAGCATCGGCCGGGAAATCGGCTGCGAGCAAGCCCGTGAGACATCCCAGCTCACGTGGTGATGGGGGTGATGGGGGTGATGGGGTGATGGTGGTAGTGATGGTGGTGATGGTGATGGGGGGGGTGGTGGAGGAGGTGGTGATGGTGGTGATGGGGGTGGTGGTGATGGTGGTTATGGTGGTGATGGTGGTTATGGTGGTGATGGGGGTGTTGATGGAGGTAGTGATGGTGGTGATGGGGGTAGTGGTGATGGTGGTTATGGGGGTGATGGTGATGGGGTGATGGGGGTGGTGATGGGGGTGGTGATGGAGGTAGTGATGGTGGTGATGATGGTGATGATGGTGATGGTTGATGGTGGTGATGGTGGTGGTGATGGGGGTGGTGATGGGGGTGATGGTGATGATGAGGGTGGTGATGGGGGGATGTTGATGGGGGTGGTGGTGATGGGGGTGATGGTTATGGTGGTGATGGAGGGATGGGGGTGATGGGGGTGATTGTGGTGATGGTGGTCGTGGTGATGGGCGTGGTTATGATGATTATGATGATGGTGGTGATGATGATGATGATGTCCTTGATGATGATGGTGGCTTAGATGTGGTGATGATGATGGTGGTGATGATGATGTCCTTGATGATGATGGTGGCTTAGATGTGGTGATGATGATGGTGGGTGATGATGATGTTGATGATGGTGGTGGTACTAAGAAGAAGACGATGATGTTGATGATGATGTTGTAGACGTTGTTACTAATCCACCACCAGCAGCACTCTCTCTTCTCTCTCTCTCTGTGTCTCTCTGTGTGTGTGTCTGTGTGTGTCTCTGTATGTGTCTGTGTCTCTGTGTGTGTCTCTCTTCTCTCTCACTCTGTGTCTGTCTCACTCTTGTGTGGGCACTCACCACCACTCTCTCTGTGTCTCTCTGTGTGTCTCTGTCTGTGTGTCTTTGTCTGTGCGCCTCTGTGTGTGTCTCTGTCTGTGTGTCTCTCTGTGTGTCTCTGTGTGTCTGTGTGTGTCTCTGTGTGTGTCTCTGTGTGTGTCTCTGTGTGTCTCTGTGTGTGTCTCTGTGTGTCTCTGTGTGTGTCTCTGTGTGTGTCTCTGTGTGTGTCTCTGTGTGTGTCTCTGTGTGTGTCTCTGTGTGTGTCTCTATGTGTCTTTGTCTGTGCGTCTCTGTGTCTCTCTGTCTCTGTGTCTCTCTGTCTGTGTCTCTCTGTGTCTCTGTCTGTCTCTGCGTCTTTCTGTCTCTCTCTCTCTGTGTCTCTCTGTGTCTCTGTGTCTCACTCTGTGTGTCTCTATGTCTGTCTCTCTGTGTCTCACTCTGTGTGTCTCTCTATGTGTCTCTGTGTCTCTCTGTGTCTCTCCCGCGTGTGGCCGCCGCCACTGCCACTCCCGCTGCTGCTGCTACTGCTGCTTGTGCTGCTACTGCTGCTACTACTACTACTGCTGCTACTGCTGCTGCTACTGCTGCTGCTACTACTGCTACTGCTGCTACTGCTGCTACTACTGCTGCTGCTGCTGCTGCTGCTGCTGCTGCTGCTGCTACTACTGCTGCTGCTGCTGCTGCTACTGCTGCTGCTACTGCGGCTTGTGCTGCTTGTGCTGCTGCTGCTGCTGCCGCTGCCGCCGCCACTGCCGCGGGCCTCGCTGATGGGCCTCGCCGCCTCCTCACAATGGCAGCGAAACGGCGGCGACACCTCCTCCACCCTCACAGGCTCCTCCTCTTCCGGTTAGAGACACGCCCACACAGCCTCACAGACTCCTCCTTTTCCGGTTAGAGACACGCCCACACAGCCTCACAGACTCCTCCTTTTCCGGTTAGAGACACGCCCACACAGCCTCACATGCTCCTTCTCTTCCGCCCAGAGACACGCCTACATAGTCTCTCAGACTCCTCCTCTTCCGGTTAGAGACACGCCCACACAGCCTCACAGGCTCCTCCTCTTCTGGTTAGAGACACGCCCACACAGCCTCAGACTCCTCTTCCGGTTAGAGACACGCCCACACCGCCTCACAGACTCCTCCCCTTCCGCCCAGAGAAACGCCCACACAGCCTCACAGACTCCTCCTCTTCCGCACTTAGCCCCTCCCACACTTATACGTAGCCCCGCCTCTTCTGCCCAGAGCCACGGGGTCTCTAAGGGGGTCTCTAGGGGGTCTGAAGGGGGTCTCTAGGGGGTCTCTAAGGGGGTCTCTAGGGGGTCTATGGGGGTCTCTAGGGGGTCCCTAAGGGGTCTCTAAGGGGGTCTCTAGGGTGTCTCTAGGGGGTCTCTAGGGGGTCTCTAGGGGGGTCTAAGGGGGTCTCTTAGGGGTCTCTAAGGGGGTCTGAAGGGGGTCTCTAAGAGGGTCTCTAAGGGGGTCTCGAGGGGGTCTCTAAGGGGTCTCTAAGGGGTCTCTAGGGGGTCTCTAGGGGGTTTCTAAGGGGGTCTCTAGGGGGGTCTCGAGGGGGTCTCTAGAGGGTCTCTAGGGGGTCTCTAAGGGGTCTCTAAGGGGTCTCTAGGGGGTCTCTAGGGGGTCTCTAAGGGGTCTCTAGGGGGTCTCTAGGGGGTCTCTAAGGGGTCTCTAGGGGGTCTCTAAGGGGTCTCTAGGGGGTCTCTAGGGGGTTTCTAAGGGGGTCTCTAGGGGGGTCTCGAGGGGGTCTCTAGGGGGTCTCTAGGGGGTCTCTAAGGGGTCTCTAGGGGGTCTCTAAGGGGTCTCAAGGGGGTCTCTAAGGGGGTCTCTAGGGGGTCTCTAAGGGGGTCTCGAGGGGGTCTCTAGGGGGTCTCTAAGGGGTCTCTAGGGGGTCTCTAAGGGGGTCTTTAAGGGGTCTCTAGGGGGTCTCTAGGGGGGTCTCTAGGGGGTCTCTAGGGGGTCTCTAAGGGGTCTCAAGGGGGTCTCTAAGGGGGTCTCTAGGGGGTCTCTAAGGGGGTCTCGAGGGGGTCTCTAGGGGGTCTCTAAGGGGTCTCCAGGGGGTCTCTAAGGGGGTCTCTAAGGGGGTCTCTAAGGGGGTCTCTAGGGGGTCTCTAAGGGGGTCTGAAGGGGGCCTCTAGGGGGTCTCTAAGGGGGTCTCTAAGGGGGTCTCTAAGGGGGTCTCTAGGGGGTCTCTAAGGTGGTCTTTAAGGGGGTCTCAAGGGGGTCTCTAAGGGAGTCTCTAAGGGGGTCTGAAGGGGGTCTCTAGGGGGTCTCTAAGGGGGTCTCTAAGGGGGTCTCTAGGAGGTCTCTAAGGGGGTCTCTAAGGGGGTCTCTAAGGGGGTCTCTAGGGGGTCTCTAAGGGGGTCTATAAGGGGGTCTAAAGGGGGTCTCTAAGGGGGTCTCTAGGGGGTCTCTAAGGGGGTCTGAAGGGGGTCTCTAGGGGGTCTCTAAGGGGGTCTGAAGGGGGTCTCTAAGGGGGTCTCTAGGAGGTCTGAAGGGGGTCTGAAGGGGGTCTCTAGGGGGGTCTAAGGGGGTCTCTATGGGGGTCTCTAAGGGGTCTTTAAGGGGGTCTGAAGGGGGTCTCTAAGGGGGTCTCTAAGGGGGTCTCTAGGGGGTCTCTAAGGGGGTCTCTAAGGGGGTCTCTAGGGGGTCTCTAAGGGGGTCTCTAAGGGGGTCTCTAAGGGGGTCTCTAAGGGGGTCTCTAGGGGGTCTCTAGGGGGTCTCTAAGGGGGTCTCTAGGGGGTCTCTAGGGGGTCCCTAGGGGGTCTCTAAGGGGGTCTCTAAGGGGGTCTCTAGGGGGTCTGAAGGGGTTCTCTAGGGGGTCTCTAAGGGGGTCTCTAAGGGGGTCTGAAGGGGGTCTCTAGGGGGTCTCTAGGGGGTCTCTAGGGGGTCTCTAAGGGGGTCTCTAGGGGGTCTCTAGGGGGTCTCTAAGGGGGTCTGACGGGGGTCTCTAAGGGGGTCTCTAGGGGGTCTCTAGGGGGTCTCTAAGGGGGTCTCTAGGGGGTCTCTAGGGGGTCTCTATGGGGTCTCTAGGGGGTCTCTAAGGGGGTCTGAAGGGGGTCTCAAGGGGGTCTCTAGGGGGTCTCTAGGGGGTCTCTAGGGGGTCTCTAGGGGGTCTCTAAGGGGGTCTCTAGGGGGTCTCTAGGGGGTCTGAAGGGGGTCTCTAGGGGGTCTCTAAGGGGGTCTTTAGGGGGTCTATGGGGGTCTCTAGGGGGTCCCTAAGGGGTCTCTAAGGGGGTCTCTAGGGTGTCTCTAGGGGGTCTCTAGGGGGTCTCTAGGGGGTCTCTAGGGGGTCTCTAGGGGGGTCTAAGAGGGTCTCTTAGGGGTCTCTAAGGGGGTCTAAAGGGGGTCTCTAAGAGGGTCTCTAAGGGGGTCTCGGGGGGGTCTCTAAGGGGTCTCTAAGGGGTCTCTAGGGGGTCTCTAGGGGGGTCTCGAGGGGGTCTCTAGGGGGTCTCTAGGGGGTCTCTAAGGGGTCTCTAAGGGGTCTCTAGGGGGTTTCTAGGGGGTCTCTAAGGGGTCTCTAGGGGGTCTCTAGGGGGTCTCTAAGGGGTCTCTAGGGGGTCTCTAAGGGGTCTCTAGGGGGTCTCTAGGGGGTTTCTAAGGGGGTCTCTAGGGGGGTCTCGAGGGGGTCTCTAGGGGGTCTCTAGGGGTCTCTAAGGGGTCTCTAGGGGGTCTCTAAGGGTTCTCAAGGGGGTCTCTAAGAGGGTCTCTAAGGGGGTCTCGAGGGGGTCTCTAGGGGGTCTCTAAGGGGTCTCTAGGGGGTCTCTAAGGGGGTCTCTAAGGGGTCTCTAGGGGGTCTCGAGGGGGTCTCTAAGGGGGTCTCTAGGGGGGTCTAAGGGGGTCTCTAAGGGGGTCTCTAAGGGGTCTTTAAGGGGGTCTGAAGGGGGTCTCTAAGGGGGTCTCTAAGGGGGTCTCTAGGGGGTCTCTAAAGGGGTCTCTAAGGGGGTCTCTAAGGGGGTCTCTAGGGGGTCTCTAGAGGGTCTCTAAGGGGGTCTCTAAGGGGGTCTCTAAGGGGGTCTCTAAGGGGATCTCTAGGGGGTCTCTAGGGGGTCTCTAAGGGGGTCTCTAGGGGGTCTCTAGGGGGTCTCTAGGGGGTCTCTAGGGGGTCTCTAAGGGGGTCTCTAAGGGGGTCTCTAGGGGGTCTCTAAGGGGGTCTCTAAGGGGGTCTCTAGGGGGTCTCTAGAGGGTCTCTAAGGGGGTCTCTAAGGGGGTCTCTAAGGGGGTCTCTAGGGGGTCTCTAGGGGGTCTCTAAGGGGGTCTCTAGGGGGTCTCTAGGGGGTCTCTAGGGGGTCTCTAAGGGGGTCTCTAGGGGGTCTGAAGGGGTTCTCTAGAAGGTCTCTAGGGGGTCTCTAAGGGGGTCTCTAGGGGGTCTCTAGGGGGTCTCTAAGGGGGTCTGACGGGGGTCTCTAAGGGGGTCTCTAGGGGGTCTCTAGGGGGTCTCTAAGGGGGTCTCTAGGGGGTCTCTAGGGGGTCTCTATGGGGTCTCGAGGGGGTCTCTAAGGGGGTCTGAAGGGGGTCTCAAGGGGGTCTCTAGGGAGTCTCTAGGGGGTCTCTAGGGGGTCTCTAGGGGGTCTCTAAGGGGGTCTGACGGGGGTCTCTAAGGGGGTCTCTAGGGGGTCTCTAGGGGGTCTCTAAGGGGGTCTGAAGGTGGTCTCAAGGGGGTCTCTAGGGGGTCTCTAGGGGGTCTCTAAGGGGGTCTTAAGGGGGTCTCAAGGGGGTCTCTAGGGGGTCTCTAGGGGGTCTCTAGGGGGTCTTTAGGGGGTCGGGGCGAGACACTCACCCACACACACAACGAGACCCATAGAGACCCATACTCATAGAGACCCACAGAGACCCATACTGCAGGTGCCGTGGGTTGACTGCTGTGCCAGGCTAGGTGCATGAGGAGGAGGTCACGTGACAGACCCTGCAGGGGCCATGATTTGACTGCTGTGCCAGGCTAGGTGCATGAGGAGGAGGTCACGTGACAGACCCAGCAGGTGCCATGGGTTGACTGCTGTGCCAGGCTAGGTGCATGAGGAGGAGGTCACGGGACAGACCCAGCAGGTGCCATGGGTTGACTGCTGTGCCAGGCTAGGTGCATGAGGTCACGAGACAGACCCAGCAGGTGCCATGGGTTGACTGCTGTGCCAGGCTAGGTGCATGAGGTCACGAGACAGACCCAGCAGGTGCCATGATTTGACTGCTGTGCCAGGCTAGGTGCATGAGGAGGTCACGAGACAGACCCAGCAGTGGTCACGTGGTCACGTGGTGGAGGGATCCAGACCTTCACGTGAGGTGGGGGAAGGGAGGCGTGGCCTGGGGGGGTCACGTGGTGGCCTGGGATTGGAGGCGTGGCCTGTCAAAGGAGGCGTGGCCTGGGACGGGAGGCGTGGTCTGGGGGGGTCACGTGGTGGCCTGGGGGGGGTCACGTGACGTGGGAAAAGGGAGGCATGGCCTGGGGGGTCACGTGGCGTGGGGGAAGGGAGGCGTGGCCTGGGGGGTCACGTGACGTGGGAGAAGGGAGGCGTGGCCTGGGGGGTCACGTGAGGTGGGGGCAGGGAGGCGTGGCCTGGGCGGTCACGTGACGTGGGGGAAGGGAGGCGTTGCCTGGGGGGTCACGTGACGTGGGGGAAGGGAGGCGTGGCCTGGGGGGGTCACGTGACATGGGGGAAGAGAGGCGTGGCCTGGGGGGTCACGTGACGTGGGGGAAGGGAGGCGTGGCCTGGGGGGTCACGTGACGTGGGGGAAGGGAGGCGTGGCCTGGGGGGTCACGTGAGGTGGGGGCAGGGAGGCGTGGCCTGGGGGGTCACGTGACGTGGGGGAAGGGAGGCGTGGCCTGGGGGGTCACGTGACGTGGGGGAAGGGAGGCGTGGCCTGGGGGGTCACGTGACGTGGGGGAAGGGAGGCGTGGCCTGGGGGGTCACGTGACGTGGGGGAAGGGAGGCGTGGCCTGGGGGGTCACGTGACGTGGGGGAAGGGAGGCGTGGCCTGGGGGGTCACGTGACGTGGGGGAAGGGAGGCGTGGCCTGGGGGGTCACGTGACGTGGGGGAAGGGAGGCGTGGCCTGGGCAGAGTGGATATAAGCGGGTTGTGGATGCTGAGCGCGGCTGTTCCTGCGAAGAATGAAGATTTCGATGTGAAGCTTCTTTCGTGACTGCAGTGATTCATCGTCTTGCTTCTTTCGGTGAAGTCATCACGTAGAATGGAAATAATAAAATAATACAAATTAAACGTAATAAAATAATTCTCACTAGTGAGAAATAATGAAATAATGCAATAATAAAAATAAAACATAATAAAATAATTCTCACTAGTGAGAAATAATGAAATAATGCAATAATAAAAATAAAACAATAGTGTGAATAAAGAAAACAAGCCTGGCTGTCTATCAATAACCTGTAATTGTTGCCTGTCAAATAAGATGGTCCAAATACGTGTAGTTAAATCTTTTTTGCATGGTTGATCACATCTTTCCAATGATTACTCAGTTTGTAACCATCATCACGGTTGAAATTATGTCTGTGTTTGTATATTTGTATGGCTGAGCCCACGACACAGTGAATGCACGAGCATAATAAATTAAATAATAGCATACTACGACGTTTCGATTGCAACACAAGCAATCATCGTCAGGTATATTTAAGGCCTCGTCACAGAAACGACCTCTCTCTTTCTGCCGATACGTGTTTTCTCTCTCTGTGTGTGTCTGTGTGATGTCTGTCTGCTTGTGTGTCTGTCTACAGTTTTCTGGTTAGATTTTTGTTGCTATTTATTTTATACCTGATGACGATTGCTTGTGTTGCAATCGAAACGTCGTAGTATGCTATTATTTAATTCATGATTTTATCTTCATACGTGACTTTACCGAAAGAACCAAAGAATAACTGAACGAGAACTAGAATGTGCACTTATCTACACACATGTTGAGGTCCCAGCCCGGCTGGCTCCGGTCTCTCTCTCGTGTCGGATCGGGGACTCTGCCAACTCCACCGAGCAGAGAGAGAAGCACTTCTACGGCTACCACCGGCTTTTCCGCAGACTCCCTATTCGATTCCACTTCTGACACCAGTTGTAGAGGCGTTCCCACGGACGCACTCGGAGACGCAGGAAAGTTGAAAGGCCTCCGCCAAAAGTTTATCACGGATATAACAACGACACACACACCAGGGTATACAGCTTGCCAGGGGGGTTAGGGGTCTTACACTGAGTCCCGCCACACTTTAGCCTGCTCTGTCTTGTCCCAGCCCGGCTAGCTCCGGTCTTTCTCTCGTGTCGGATCGGGGACTCTGCCGACTCCACCGAGTGGAGAGAGAAGCACTTCTACGGCTACCACCGGCCTCTCTCCAGCAGCATTAGCATCATCATTAGTATAACCATCATCATCAGGGTCCTACTCCGAGTGCGGGTCCCTGCCGGCTAGTTTCGGTCTCTCTCTCTCGTGTCGGATCGGGGACTCTGCCGACTTCACCGAGCGGAGAGAGAAGAACCTCCATGGCTACCACCGGCTTTTCCGCAGACTCACTATTCGATTCCACTTCTGACACCAGTTGTAGAGGAGTTCCCACGGACGCACTCGGAGACGCAGGTAAGTTGAAAGGCTTCCGCCAAAAGTTTATCACGGATATAACAACGACACACACACCAGGGTATACAACTTGCCAGGGGGGTTAGTGGCACCACACTGAGTCCCGTCACACTTTAGCCTGCTCTGTCTTGTCCCAGCCCGGCTAGCTCCGGTCTTTCTCTCGTGTCGGATCGGGGACTCTGCCGACTCCACCGAGCGGAGAGAGAAGCACTTCTACGGCTACCACCGACTTCTCTGCAGACTTACCCCTTGATCCCTCTCTCTACCCCTGGTTCTCTCTCTCTCTCTACCCTTCTACCATTCCCCGTTCCCACAGTGACCCCGCTCACGTCACGGGGTCTCCCTTAAGTAGCCTAGGAGACGTGACGTCATCGCACTGAACGGCACTCATGACGTCACGTCCCCATTTCACTCCTCTACACAGGTAAATAAGTATAACCCGTAAAAACAAAGTGTTTCACTATAAATCCTTTATATGCGTGGCGGCTAGAGTCCTCTCGTCCTCTGGCTTGAGATGGCTGCCACCTATGGGTCAGATGATTGCATTGCACCATTAAGCAATTGGTAATTAAATATAATTTTTTGTCCTAAAAAGTGTAAAATTTTGGAAATATTTTTTCGCGAACATTAATTGTCACGCACAACGAGTCTGTGTGGAAAATGTCAGCTCGATTGGATCACGGGAAGTGGGTTAAAAAAAGACCGAAAGATTTGCACGGTCCTAAGCAAGCAAGCGAACTTAATATAAAGGATTTAACAAGGTATCCATGTTGGTGTTTGAGCATCTTAACACAAGCTACAGTGTTACTACTGCCAGAAAGGTTAAGTGACTATTATTATATCTTGACTTAGAGCTTTCGTGTCTGCAGGAATTCATAATTTCGGGTCTTTCGGTAAATACTCTTAGTTTTTTCGGTAAAGTCACGTAGGTAAAAAAATGAATGAAATTAAAATTACTAAAAACAAAAATAATGATTTTCATTAATTTTATTTTTATTAATTTCATTTTGTAATGATTTTTTTATTTTTATTAATTTTAATTTCATTTTTTTATGATTTTTATTATTTACATTTTTATTAATTTTAATTTCATTTTTCTACCCACGTGACTTTACCGAAAAAACTAAGAGTACGAATCCTTGCAGTCACGAAAGCTTCAAATCTAGAATCTTTCGTAAAAGTCGCGTGGATAGGTTCAAAGAAAATAACAAAAAATGACGTCGTTTCGATCGCAAGGAAAGCGTTCGAAACTGCCCGTCGGTTTTTTGCTATTTTTTGTTATTTTCTTTGAACCTATCAACGTGAAAGGAAGCAATAAAATCATAAAAATAAAACATAATAAATAATAATTTTTATTATTTTATTATTTCCCTTCTACGTGATGACTTTACCGAAAGAACCAAGAAGATGAATCCCTGCAGTCACGAAAGAAGCTTTACATCGAAATCTATCAACGTGACTTTACCGAGAGACCCAAGAACAACGATTGTTACTTTTCAAACTGTGATAGTGACAAACAAGGTGACCATTGTGGCGTTTGAACGTCTAAATACAATTTCTCGCCAATCGACGTCACGTCCCACCCATCATCGCGGACGACGATCGCATGTCGATAAAGACCCCCACGTACCACAACCACCACCACAACCACCACAACCACCACCACCACAACCACAACCACCACAACCACCACCACCACAACCACCACCACCACAACCACCACCACTACCACCACCACCACCACCACCACAACCACAACCACCACCACCACAACCACAACCACCACACCACCACCACCACCACCACAACCACCACCACCACCACACACACCCCACCACCACCCCCCCCCCCACCACCACCCCCCCCACCACCCCCACCCCCCCCCACCACACACACCCCACCACCACCCCCCCCCCCCCCACCACCCCCCCACCACCACCACCCCCCCCACCACCCCCACCCCCCCCCACCACACACACCCCACCACCACCACCCCCCCTACCACCCCCCCCCACCACCACCACCTACGGATTCTCCCTGAGCACATCCGAGTTCTTCTGCACCCACACGAGTCGCTTGACCCTCACCGCCGGGTCGTGCACCGTCTCGTCCCAGCAGTACTCGGGCGACAGCACCTTGCTGGGCTTGACGTCGATGAGGTACCGGTTGAGGTGGCTCTCGTCGTGCCACACCGCCTCAACGCCCGCCCGCCGGTCCCTCGCCACGCCGGCAAACACCGCCCTGGCCGCCTCCGCCACGGTCGCGCGGCGCCCGCCGAACACCGACGCGTGGTAGTAGTAGTCGCCCTCGCCGGGGGCGACTCTCGCCGCCGACTCGACCCTCCGCTCGTACGTGAAGGCCGAGGGGCGGGCTTTGAAGAACCACGTGTGGAGCACGGCGACCCTGTCCGAGAGCACCTCGGGGCCCCAGCGCGCCGTGAAGCGCAGGTCCACGTCCAGGCAGAAGAGGTAGGACTCGTCGCGGGCCGTCGTCTCGGCGAGCTCACCGATCGTCTTGAAGCGGTCCATGCAGATGTCCTGCCAGCGGGGACGCTTCTCCACCTGGGCGGATGGGGAGCGAGGGAGGGGAGGGAGGGTGGACGCCAAGGATGGGTCGCCGGGGGGTTTAACGGCGGGCTTGGTAGCAGGATCACTTTGGCCGACACACAAGACAGCTCCATCCACAGCTCCCTCCTTCACCCACAGCTCCCTCCTTCATCCACAGCTCCCTCCATCACCCACAGCTCCCTCCTTCACCCACAGCTCCCTCCTTCACCCACAACTCTCTCCATCATCCACAGCTCCCTCCTTCACCCACAGCTCCCTCCTTCACCCACAGCTCTCTCCTTCACCCACAACTCTCTCCTTCACCCACAGCTCCCTCCTTCACCCACAGCTCCCTCCTTCACCCACAGCTCTCTCCTTCACCCACAGCTCTCTCCTTCACCCACAGCTCTCTCCTTCACCCACAGCTCTCTCCTTCACCCACAGCTCTCTCCTTCACCCACAGCTCTCTCCTTCACCCACAGCTCTCTCCTTCACCCACAGCTCTCTCCTTCACCCACAGCTCTCTCCTTCACCCACAGCTCCCTCCTTCACCCACAGCTCTCTCCTTCACCCACAGCTCCCTCCTTCACCCACAGCTCTCTCCTTCACCCACAGCTCCCTCCTTCACCCACAGCTCTCTCCTTCACCCACAGCTCCCTCCTTCATCCACAGCTCTCTCCTTCATCCACAGCTCTCTCCTTCACCCACAGCTCTCTCCTTCACCCACAGCTCCCTCCTTCATCCACAGCTCCCTCCTTCATCCACAGCTCCCTCCTTCACCCACAGCTCCCTCCTTCACCCACAGCTCTCTCCTTCACCCACAGCTCTCTCCTTCACCCACAGCTCTCTCCTTCACCCACAGCTCCCTCCTTCACCCACAGCTCTCTCCTTCACCCACAGCTCCCTCCTTCACCCACAGCTCTCTCCTTCATCCACAGCTCCCTCCTTCACCCACAGCTCTCTCCTTCACCCACAGCTCCCTCCTTCACCCACAGCTCTCTCCTTCATCCACAGCTCTCTCCTTCACCCACAGCTCTCTCCTTCACCCACAGCTCCCTCCTTCACCCACAGCTCCCTCCTTCACCCACAGCTCCCTCCTTCACCCACAGCTCCCTCCTTCATCCACAGCTCTCTCCTTCACCCACAGCTCCCTCCTTCACCCACAGCTCTCTCCTTCACCCACAGCTCCCTCCTTCACCCACAGCTCCCTCCTTCACCCACAACTCTCTCCATCATCCACAGCTCCCTCCTTCACCCACAGCTCTCTCCTTCACCCACAACTCTCTCCTTCACCCACAGCTCCCTCCTTCACCCACAGCTCCCTCCTTCACCCACAGCTCTCTCCTTCACCCACAGCTCTCTCCTTCACCCACAGCTCTCTCCTTCACCCACAGCTCTCTCCTTCACCCACAGCTCTCTCCTTCACCCACAGCTCTCTCCTTCACCCACAGCTCTCTCCTTCACCCACAGCTCCCTCCTTCACCCACAGCTCTCTCCTTCACCCACAGCTCCCTCCTTCACCCACAGCTCTCTCCTTCACCCACAGCTCCCTCCTTCACCCACAGCTCTCTCCTTCACCCACAGCTCCCTCCTTCATCCACAGCTCTCTCCTTCATCCACAGCTCTCTCCTTCACCCACAGCTCTCTCCTTCACCCACAGCTCCCTCCTTCATCCACAGCTCCCTCCTTCATCCACAGCTCTCTCCTTCACCCACAGCTCTCTCCTTCACCCACAGCTCTCTCCTTCACCCACAGCTCCCTCCTTCACCCACAGCTCTCTCCTTCATCCACAGCTCCCTCCTTCACCCACAGCTCTCTCCTTCACCCACAGCTCCCTCCTTCACCCACAGCTCTCTCCTTCACCCACAGCTCCCTCCTTCACCCACAGCTCTCTCCTTCATCCACAGCTCCCTCCTTCACCCACAGCTCTCTCCTTCATCCACAGCTCCCTCCTTCACCCACAGCTCTCTCCTTCACCCACAGCTCCCTCCTTCACCCACAGCTCTCTCCTTCATCCACAGCTCCCTCCTTCACCCACAGCTCTCTCCTTCACCCACAGCTCCCTCCTTCACCCACAGCTCTCTCCTTCACCCACAGCTCCCTCCTTCACCCACAGCTCTCTCCTTCATCCACAGCTCCCTCCTTCACCCACAGCTCTCTCCTTCATCCACAGCTCCTTCCTTCACCCACAGCTCTCTCCTTCATCCACAGCTCCCTCCTTCACCCACAGCTCTCTCCTTCATCCACAGCTCCCTCCTTCACCCACAGCTCTCTCCTTCACCCACAGCTCTCTCCTTCACCCACAGCTCTCTCCTTCACCCACAGCTCTCTCCTTCACCCACAGCTCTCTCCTTCATCCACAGCTCCCTCCTTCACCCACAGCTCCCTCCTTCACCCACAGCTCCCTCCTTCACCCACAGCTCCCTCCTTCACCCACAGCTCTCTCCTTCACCCACAGCTCTCTCCTTCACCCACAGCTCTCTCCTTCACCCACAGCTCTCTCCTTCATCCACAGCTCCCTCCTTCACCCACAGCTCCCTCCTTCACCCACAGCTCCCTCCTTCACCCACAGCTCCCTCCTTCACCCACAGCTCTCTCCTTCACCCACAGCTCCCTCCTTCACCCACAGCTCTCTCCTTCACCCACAACTCCCTCCTTCACCCACAACTCCCTCCTTCACCCACAGCTCCCTCCTTCACCCACAGCTCCCTCCTTCACCCACAGCTCCCTCCTTCACCCACAGCTCCCTCCTTCACCCACAGCTCTCTCCTTCACCCACAACTCCCTCCTTCACCCACAACTCCCTCCTTCACCCACAACTCCCTCCTTCACCCACAGCTCCCTCCTTCACCCACAGCTCTCTCCTTCATCCATAGTTCTCTCCTTCACCCACAACTCCCTCCTTCACCCACAGCTCCCTCCTTCACCCACAGCTCCCTCCTTCACCCACAGCTCTCTCCTTCATCCATAGTTCTCTCCTTCACCCACAGCTCCCTCCTTCATCCACAGCTCCCTCCTTCACCCACAGCTCCCTCCTTCACCCACAGCTCCCTCCTTCACCCACAGCTCCCTCCTTCACCCACAGCTCTCTCCTTCATCCACAGCTCCCTCCTTCATCCACAGCTCTCTCCTTCACCCACAGCTCCCTCCTTCATTCACAGCTCCCTCCTTCACCCACAGCTCCCTCCTTCACCCACAGCTCCCTCCTTCATTCACAGCTCCCTCCTTCATCCACAGCTCTCTCCTTCATCCACAGCTCCCTCCTTCACCCACAGCTCCCTCCTTCACCCACAGCTCTCTCCTTCACCCACAGCTCCCTCCTTCATCCACAGCTCCCTCCATCATCCACAGCTCTCTCCTTCACCCACAACTCCCTCCTTCACCCACAGCTCTCCCCTTCATCCATAGTTCTCTCTCCTTCATCCATAGTTCTCTCTCCTTCATCCACAGCTCTCTCCTTCATCCACAGCTCCATCCTTCATCCACATCTCTCTCTCCTGTGTGTGGTTGTGTGTGTCTGTGTGTGTGTGTATGTATGTGTGTGTCTGTGTGTGTGTGGTGTGTCTGTGTGTGTCTGTGTATGTGTGTGTGTGTGTGGTGTGTCTGTCTGTGTGTGTGTGTCTCTGTGTGGTGTGTGTCTATGAGTGTGTGTCTGTGTGTGGTGTGTCTGTGTGTGTGTGGTGTGTCTGTGTGTGTGTGGTGTGTACCGACCTTGACGGGAACGATGGCCCTATCGGCTGCCAGAGCGACACGTGTGTATGTGTGTGTGTGGTGTGTGTCTGTGTATGTGTATGTGTGTGGTGTGTGTGGTTGTGTCTGTGTGTGTGTATGTGTGGTGTGTGTGGTTGTGTCTGGTGTGTGTGTGGTGTGTGTGTGTCTGTGTGTGGTGTGTATGTGTGTGTGTGTCTGTGTATGTGTGTGTGTGGTGTGTGTGGTTGTGTCTGTGTGTGTGTATGTGGCATGTGTATGTGTGTGGTGTGTATGTGTCTATGAGTGTGTGTATGTGGTGTATGTCTGTGTGTGGTGTGTATGTGTGTGTGTGGTGTGTCTGTGTATGTGTGTGTGTGTCTGTGTGTGGTGTGTATGTGTGTGGTGTGTCTGTGTCTGTGTGTGTGTATGTGGTGTATGTGTGTGTGTGGTGTGTATGTGTGTGTGTGTGGTGTGTACCGACCTTGACGGGAACGATGGCCCTATTGGCTGCCAGAGCGACTTGTGGAATGCGCGCGGGCTGGTCGGTCACCACGTAGTAAGTGACGCGGTGGCCCACGAGGAAGTGCATCTCAGCAGAGTCGAGGAAGTCTTTGAGCAGGTCGTCGAGGTAGCTGCGTGGACAGGGTGGGTGGGTGTGAGTGTGTAAGTGTGTGTGAGTGTGTAAGTGTGTGTCGGTGTGTAAGTGTGTGAGAGTGTGAGAGTGTGAGAGTGTGAGAGTGTGAGAGTGTGTGTGAGTGTGTAAGTGTGTGTGAGTGTGTGTAAGTGTGTGTGTGAGTGTGTGTAAGTGTGTAAGTGTGAGTGTGTAAGTGTGAGTGTGTGTGTGTAAGTGTGTGTGAGTGTGTAAGTGTGAGAGTGTGTGTGTGTGTAAGTGTGTGTGAGTGTGTAAGTGTGAGTGTGTAAGTGTGAATGTGTAAGTGTGTTTAAGTGTGTGTAAGTGTGTGTGAGTGTGTGTAAGTGTGTAAGTGTGAGTGAGTGAATGGCACAGTAGGGGGCACAGGTGGTGCATCAGCCAGTCATCTCGGTCATCTCGGTCATCTCGGTCATCTCGGTCATCTCGGTCAGTCGACCCGTGGCACCTGCTGGGTCTGCCCCGTGACCTCCTCATGCACCTAGCCTGGCACAGCAGTCAACCCATGGCACCTGCAGGGTCTGTCACGTGACCTCCTCATGCACCTAGCCTGGCACAGCAGTCAACCCACGGCACCTGCAGGGTCTGTCACGTGACCTCCTCCTCATGCACCTAGCCTGGCACAGCAGTCAACCCACGGCACCTGCAGGGTCTGTCACGTGACCTCCTCCTCATGCACCTAGCCTGGCACAGCAGTCAACCCCTGGCACCTGCTGGGTCTGTCACGTGACCTCCTCCTCATGCACCTAGCCTGGCACAGCAGTCAACCCCTGGCACCTGCAGGGTCTGTCACGTGACCTCCTACTGCACCTAGCCTGGCACAGCAGTCAACCCCTGGCACCTGCAGGGTCTGTCACGTGACCTCCTCCTCATGCACCTAGCCTGGCACAGCAGTCAACCCACGGCACCTGCAGGGTCTGTCACGTGACCTCCTCCTCATGCACCTAGCCTGGCACAGCAGTCAACCCATGGCACCTGCATGGTCTGTCACGTGACCTCCTCATGCACCTAGCCTGGCACAGGTGCCGTGGTGACTTCACCAACACTTAGTGGCGATTGTTGTTGTTGCTGTTGCTGTTGTTGTTGCTGCTGTTGCTGTTGTTGTTGATGGCTGTGGGGTTGGTGGTGGGGGTGTTGGTGGTGTTTGTGTTGTTGCTGTTGTTGTTGTTGTTGTCCTACCGTCCAATGGCGAACACGGTGAGGCCTACCGCGACCTGTCGCCCCGCGTAGCGGCGGTCGACCCGCTCCGACTCGAAGGTTCCACTCCACAGGATGGGAGCTCCCCACGAGGTCAACGTAGACACGTCGCTGCGGCCGCTGTGGCCGCACGGATAGTATACACTACTACACTATACACTACACTATACACTACACTATACACTACTACACTATACACTACACTATACACTACTATACACTACACTATACACTACTACACTACACTATACACTACACTATACACTACACTATACACTACACTATACACTACTACACTATACACTACACTATACACTACACTATACACTACTACACTATACACTACACTATACACTACTATACACTACACTATACACTACTACACTACACTATACACTACACTATACACTACACTATACACTACACTATACACTACTACACTATACACTACACTATACACTACTACACTATACACTACACTATACACTACTATACACTACACTATACACTACTATACACTACACTATACACTACTACACTATACACTACTATACACTACACTATACACTACACTATACACTACTATACACTACACTATACACTACTATACACTACACTATACACTACTATACACTACACTATACACTACTACACTATACACTACACTATACACTACTATACACTACTACACTATACACTACTACACTATACTATACACTACACTATACACTACTATACACTACACTATACACTACTACACTATACACTACACTATACACTACTATACACTACACTATACACTACTATACACTACACTATACACTACTATACACTACACTATACACTACACTATACACTACTATACACTACACTATACACTACTATACACTACACTATACACTACTACACTATACACTACACTATACACTACTATACACTACACTATACACTACACTATACACTACTATACACTACTACACTATACACTACTACACTATACTATACACTACACTATACACTACTATACACTACACTATACACTACTACACTATACACTACACTATACACTACTATACACTACACTATACACTACTATACACTACTACACTACACTATACACTACTACACTATACACTACACTATACACTACTATACACTACACTATACACTACTATACACTACACTATACACTACACTATACACTACTATACACTACACTATCCACTACTATACACTACACTATACACTACTATACACTACACTATACACTACTATACACTACACTATACACTACACTATACACTACTATACACTACACTATACACTACTATACACTACACTATACACTACCATACACTACACTATACACTACACTATACACTACTATACACTACACTATACACTACTATACACTACACTATACACTACTACACTATACACTACACTATACACTACTATACACTACTACACTATACACTACTACACTATACTATACACTACACTATACACTACTATACACTACACTATACACTACTACACTATACACTACACTATACACTACTATACACTACACTATACACTACTATACACTACTACACTACACTATACACTACTACACTATACACTACACTATACACTACACTATACACTACACTATACACTACTACACTATACACTACACTATACACACTATACACTACACTATACACTACTATACACTACACTATACACTACTACACTATACACTACACTATACACTACTATACACTACACTATACACTACTATACACTACACTATACACTACTATACACTACACTATACACTACTATACACTACACTATACACTACACTATACACTACTATACACTACACTATACACTACTATACACTACACTATACACTACTACACTATACACTACACTATACACTACTATACACTACTACACTATACACTACTACACTATACTATACACTACACTATACACTACTACACTATACACTACACTATACACTACTATACACTACACTATACACTACTATACACTACTACACTACACTATACACTACTACACTATACACTACACTATACACTACACTATACACTACACTATACACTACACTATACACTACACTATACACTGCACTTTACACTACTACACTATACACTACACTATACACTAATATACACTACTACACTATACACTACTATACACTACACTATACACTACACTATACACTACTACACTATACACTACTATACACTACACTATACACTACACTATACACTACACTATACACTACTATACACTACTACACTATACACTACTACACTATACACTACACTATACACTACACTATACACTACACTATACACTACTATACACTACACTATACACTATACACTTCTACACTACACTATACACTACACTACACACTACTACACTACACTATACACTACTACACTATACACTACTACACTACACTATACACTACACTATACACTACTATACACTACACTATACACTACACTATACACTACACTTTACACTACTACACTTTACACTACACTATACACTACACTATACACTACACTATACACTACTACACTACACTATACACTATACACTGCTACACTACACTATACACTATACACTACTACACTACACTATACACTACACTATACACTACTACACTACACTATACACTACTACACTATACACTACTACACTATATGTAATGCGGGCGTAAAGGGCTTGGCGGATATGACGTCATGTGGGGAGGAGTCAGGGTCACGTGAGAGGGAGATGGTATAGCGGTGAGACAGGAAGAGATCGAGGAGTCGGGCGAGGGAAGAGTGGAGACCGCGTTGGGTGGTCGCCGTGCCCTCAGCCTGGTGGCTGAGGGCTCGGTGACAGCGCCAGCCAGCGGGATGGAAGAGAGTTGGTTGGAGACTGGACGAGGGTGAGGCCAGGGAGGGCGAAAGCTGGGAGCAGCGACAGCAGCCGGAGGGGCTGCGTGTGGGGGAACAGCAGCGAGGCTGCTAGGGGCTACAGCAGCCGGGGGCTGCAGAGCAAGAGGGCTACGGGAGCGCCAGCAGCCGGAGGGGCTGCGTGTGGGGGAACAGCAGCAAGGCTGCTAAGGAGCTACGGGAGCGACGGAGACCAACAGCGGGGCTGTTGGCGGTGACGGGAGCGACAGCGAAGTCGGCACCGTGTGGAAGGAGCCAGATGAAGGACAGCCGTGTGGGAAACAGAAACGAACCCGAATAAAGGACACCAGACCAGATACTGTGGTCGAGTCCATTTATTACATATACACTACTACACTATACACTACTACACTATACACTACTACACTATACACTACACTATACACTACTACACTATACACTACTACACTATACACTACTACACTATACACTACTACACTATACACTACTACACTATACACTACTACACTATACACTACTACACTATACACTACTACACTATACACTACTACACTATACACTACTACACTATACACTACTACACTATACACTACTACACTATACACTACTACACTATACACTACTACACTATACACTACTACACTATACACTACTACACTATACACTACTACACTATACACTACTACACTATACACTACTACACTATACACTACTACACTATACACTACTACACTATACACTACTACACTATACACTACTACACTATACACTACTACACTATACACTACTACACTATACACTACTACACTATACACTACTACACTATACACTACTACACTATACACCATACACTATACACTACTACACTATACACTACTACACTATACACTACTACACTATACACTACTACACTATACACTACTACACTATACACCATACACTATACACTACTACACTATACACTACTACACTATACACCATACACTATACACTACTACACTATACACTACTACACTATACACTACTACACTATACACTACTACACTATACACTACTACACTATACACTACTACACTATACACTACTACACTATACACTACTACACTATACACTACTACACTATACACTACTACACTATACACCATACACTATACACTACTACACTATACACTACTACACTATACACCATACACTATACACTACACTATACACTACTACACTATACACTACTACACTATACACTACTACACTATACACTACTACACTATACACTACTACACTATACACTACTACACTATACACTACTACACTATACACTACTACACTATACACTACTACACTATACACTACTACACTATACACTACTACACTATACACTACTACACTATACACTACTACACTATACACTACTACACTATACACTACTACACTATACACTACTACACTATACACTACTACACTATACACTACTACACTATACACTACTACACTATACACTACACTATACACTACTACACTACTACACTACTACACTATACACTACTACACTACTACACTATACACTACACTATACACTACTACACTATACACTACTACACTATACACTACACTACTACACTATACACTACTACACTACACTACTACACTACACTATACACTACACTATACACTACTACACTATACACTACTACACTATACACCATACACTATACACTACACTATACACTACTACACTATACACTACTACACTATACACTACTACACTATACACTACTACACTATACACTACACTATACACTACTACACTATACACTACACTATACACTACTACACTACTACACTATACACTACTACACTACTACACTATACACTACACTATACACTATACACTACTACACTATACACTACTACACTATACACTACACTACTACACTATACACTACTACACTACACTACTACACTACACTATACACTACACTATACACTACTACACTATACACTACTACACTATACACTACTACACTATACACTACTACACTACACTCTACACTACTATAGTAGTGGCGTGTTTCCTGGCATAGACATATATAACAACAACAGAGCCAGACCACATCAAGACAACAACAACAACACCAAGACAACAACAACCACATCAAGACAACAACAACAACACCAAGACAACAACAACCACATCAAGACAACAACAACATCAACAACCACATCAAGACAACACCAACAACAACACCAAGACAACAACAACAACCACACCAAGACAACAACAACAACCACATCAAAACAACAACAACAACCACACCAAAACAACAACAACAACCACACCAAGACAACAACAACAACAACTGAGATGCTGCTCTTACCTGGCGTTGAAAGTGTCTTCAATGCTGAAGGACAAGACAATGGAAACTTCCATTAATTGTCAATTAAATTATTAATGAAATTATTAGTGAAATGTTAATGAATCGTTAATTAAATGTTAGGGAAATTGTCAATGAAATTGTGAATGAAATTGTTACTAAATTGTAAATTAACTGTTAATGAAATTGTTAATTGTTAAGGAAATTGTTCATGAACTGGTCGTGAAATTTTTACTGAAATTGTTGACAAAATTGTAACTGAATTGGTACTAAAATTGTTCGTGAGATTTGTAATTAATTGTTAATTAAATTGTTAATGAATTGTTAATGAAATAGACATTAAAATTGTTATTGGATTGTTATTGAAATTGTCATGAAAATTGTTAATTAGATTGTTAGTGAAATTGTGAATTAATTGTTTTTTTAAATTGTTATTGAAATTTTAATGAATTGGAAGTTAAATTGTTGATGAATTGTAATTGAAATTGTGAATTAATTTGTAGTGAAATTGATATTGAATTGTTAGTGAAAGTGTTAATGAAATTGTTAATGATTGTTTAAGGAAATTGTTACTGAAATTTTGAATGTATTGTTGAAATTGTTAATGAATTGTTACTGAAATTGTTAATTAATTGTTAATGAAATAGTTTCTGAAATTGCTAAATCATTAGTGAAATTGTTACCGAAATTGTTCATTTTAATACAAATTTTAATTAATTGTTATTGAAAAAAATGTATTGTTAGTGAAATGATAAATGATTTGTTAATTAATTGATAATGAATAGTTACTTAATTGTCATTGAAATTGTTGATACATTGTTCATGAAATTGTTGATTAATTGAACGGCAAAAATTCCTGTCAGCAGAAATGTGGGCATGCCACCCATAGACTCAACACTGCCACCCACAGACTCAACACTGCCAACCATAGACTCAGCACTGCCACCCATAGACTCAACACTGCCACCCATAGACTCAACACTGCCACCCACAGACTCAACACTGCCACCCATAGACTCAACACTGCCACCCATAGACTCAGCACTGCCACCCACAGACTCAACACTGCCACCCACAGACTCAACACTGCCACCCATAGACTCAACACTGCCACCCACAGACTCAACACTGCCACCCATAGACTCAACACTGCCACCCACAGACTCAACACTGCCACCCATAGACTCAACACTGCCACCCATAGACTCAACACTGCCACCCATAGACTCAACACTGCCATAGACTCAACACTGCCACCCATAGACTCAACACTGCCACCCACAGACTCAACACTGCCACCCACAGACTCAACACTGCCACCCATAGACTCAACACTGCCACCCACAGACTCAACACTGCCACCCACAGACTCAACACTGCCACCCATAGACTCAACACTGCCACCCACAGACTCAACACTGCCACCCACAGACTCAACACTGTCACCCACAGACTCAACACTGCCACCCATAGACTCAACACTGCCACCCACAGACTCAACACTGCCACCCATAGACTCAACACTGCCACCCATAGACTCAGCACTGCCACCCATAGACTCAACACTGTCACCCATAGACTCAACACTGTCACCCATAGACTCAACACTGTCACCCATAGACTCAACACTGTCACCCATAGACTCAGCACTGCCACCCATAGACTCAACACTGCCACCCATAGACTCAACACTGCCACCCATAGACTCAACACTGCCACCCATAGACTCAACACTGTCACCCATAGACTCAGCACTGCCACCCATAGACTCAACACTGCCACCCATAGACTCAACACTGTCACCCATAGACTCAACACTGCCACCCATAGACTCAACACTGTCACCCATAGACTCAGCACTGCCACCCATAGACTCAACACTGCCACCCATAGACTCAACACTGCCACCCATAGACTCAACACTGCCACCCATAGACTCAACACTGCCACCCATAGACTCAACACTGCCTCCCATAGACTCAACACTGTCACCCACAGACTCAACACTGTCACCCATAGACTCAACACTGTCACCCATAGACTCAACACTGTCACCCATAGACTCAACACTGCCACCCATAGACTCAACACTGCCACCCATAGACTCAACACTGCCACCCATAGACTCAACACTGTCACCCATAGACTCAACACTGCCACCCATAGACTCAACACTGCCACCCATAGACTCAACACTGCCACCCATAGACTCAACACTGCCACCCATAGACTCAACACTGCCACCCATAGACTCAACACTGCCACCCATAGACTCAACACTGCCACCCATAGACTCAACACTGTCACCCATAGACTCAACACTGCCACCCATAGACTCAACACTGCCACCCATAGACTCAACACTGCCACCCATAGACTCAACACTGCCACCCATAGACTCAACACTGCCACCCATAGACTCAACACTGCCACCCATAGACTCAACACTGCCTCCCATAGACTCAACACTGTCACCCACAGACTCAACACTGTCACCCATAGACTCAACACTGCCACCCATAGACTCAACACTGCCACCCATAGACTCAACACTGTCACCCATAGACTCAACACTGCCACCCATAGACTCAACACTGCCACCCATAGACTCAACACTGCCACCCATAGACTCAACACTGTCACCCATAGACTCAACACTGCCACCCATAGACTCAACACTGCCACCCACAGACTCAGCACTGCCACCCATAGACTCAACACTGTCACCCATAGACTCAACACTGTCACCCATAGACTCAACATTGCCACCCATAGACTCAGCACTGTCACCCATAGACTCAACACTGTCACCCATAGACTCAACACTGCCCGCCATAGACTCAACACTGCCACCCATAGACTCAGCACTGTCACCCATAGACTCAACACTGCCCCCATAGACTCAACACTGCCACCCATAGACTCAGCACTGCCACCCACAGACTCAACACTGTCACCCACAGACTCAACACTGCCACCCATAGACTCAACACTGCCACCCATAGACTCAACACTGCCACCCATAGACTCAACACTGTCACCCACAGACTCAACACTGTCACCCATAGACTCAACACTGCCACCCATAGACTCAACACTGCCACCCATAGACTCAACACTGTCACCCATAGACTCAACACTGCCACCCATAGACTCAACACTGCCACCCATAGACTCAACACTGTCACCCATAGACTCAACACTGCCACCCATAGACTCAACACTGCCACCCACAGACTCAGCACTGCCACCCATAGACTCAACACTGTCACCCATAGACTCAACACTGTCACCCATAGACTCAACATTGCCACCCATAGACTCAGCACTGTCACCCATAGACTCAACACTGTCACCCATAGACTCAACACTGCCCCCCATAGACTCAACACTGCCACCCATAGACTCAGCACTGTCACCCATAGACTCAACACTGCCCCCCATAGACTCAACACTGTCACCCATAGACTCAACACTGCCACCCATAGACTCAACACTGTCACCCATAGACTCAACACTGTCACCCATAGACTCAACACTGCCACCCATAGACTCAACACTGCCACCCATAGACTCAACACTGCCACCCATAGACTCAGCACTGCCACCCATAGACTCAACACTGCCACCCACAGACTCAGCACTGCCACCCACAGACTCAACACTGTCACCCATAGACTCAACACTGCCACCCATAGACTCAGCACTGCCACCCACGGACTCAGCACTGCCACCCACAGACTCAACACTGTCACCCATAGACTCAACACTGTCACCCATAGACTCAACACTGCCACCCATAGACTCAACACTGCCACCCATAGACTCAACACTGCCACCCATAGACTCAGCACTGCCACCCACAGACTCAACACTGTCACCCACAGACTCAACACTGTCACCCACAGACTCAACACTGCCACCCATAGACTCAGCACTGCCACCCATAGACTCAACACTGCCACCCATAGACTCAACACTGCCACCCATAGACTCAGCACTGCCACCCACAGACTCAACACTGTCACGCACAGACTCAACACTGTCACCCACAGACTCAACACTGTCACCCATAGACTCAACACTGCCACCCATAGACTCAACACTGCCACCCACAGACTCAACACTGTCACCC